>NW_024015331.1:0-5066 GCF_000499745.2 Eimeria mitis | reverse complement strand
AGCCAGCGCATGCGCCTTCTACACCGAATCACAACGGCAGTAAAGCAACAATCGACACAGCTTTGCGATATACCCACGCCAGCCAAAAGCATATGCCACCAACGACTGCACAATATTCAGGCCAGCCTAAACCTTGATGAAAATCACCAAGGCGTGCGCTTACACTAGATATCCCCAGACAAGTCTAGCATTGCACCTCCACTAGCCAAACATGACGGCAGGACCCTAAACCCTAAGCCCAAACATGCCGGCGGGTGGGTGCAGCCGGCCCTTAGAGAGACGATCGCATTCCCTCTTCAATTCAAAAGCCTACAAAGCCAATCCGTCAGTTATGCCTAGTGCCAGACACAAACCGTGTAATCACGTTTCTAATCAGCCTGCAACCACCACATACACAACACAATTCAAGAGCCTACGCAATGTGCAGTTGCTCCGGAGCTACAACAGTGAAACATCCAGCTGTTCTCTAACACGCTGCAACACGCTGCAACTCATGTCTCGAACAATCATTACCTCATTCGCTCAGGTGTCTGTCAGGAGCAGCCGCAAATCGCACACTGCTGAACAGACTGCTGAGCACCCTGTCATCAACCCCGCCTAACATCTCCGCGAACATATCAAATGTTTAAACTGAGCCTCCTCATGTTCATGTCCGACAATCCTCATCCCGTAATTGTTTGCCATACAGTCTAAAGCGTGTACCATCGCTGCTCCACAGACGCACGCTCCAGCGCACAACCAAACCACTCCACAGCTGAGCCACATGCCGCCTTGTCCGGCTGCGAGCAATACGCCTACTTCGAGGCAAAGCTAATGAGCCGGCCGAAGAGCTAGCGCAGCGTCTCAAAACCACGCACAGACTGGAACCGGCATTTACTAACACCTCCCTGCCTACGTGGAAACTGCATCATAATAGGCACAAAGCCTACCTTCGGCATCCTTGGTAGGAATTAGGCATAGCCTACATTGGCCATGCACAGCCACAAGCGCTATTCGCAACCCCCAACCAATGCGCTATCTCTGCCCTACACACGCCAATCGCATACATCTGCTCATTTATGACTGTCAACAAGAATGCAACCAAACTCGTTAAGCAAAACAACTGCGCTAGCCAAACATGCATGCGGGCAAGCCTCAAAGAGACGATCCGGTTCCGTCTTCTACCCAACGGCGTACAAAACCAATTTCTACAGCTCATTGGGCCACCCGTCACAAACCACTTACCCACGCCCAAACCGATCAGAGAACAAAGGCACTTACAAAACATATTTCAAGCAGGAACTCGGCAACACACGAGAGCAATCCTGGCTGTTTCGCTTACGGAACTGCGAAGTAGCTCNTTCGCCGCTATAACTTTCTACTCTCAAGCCGAAACAGCCAGCACCACTACCCCTAAGTAAACAAATCCGATATGCATATATTGAACTCAGCGAATTGCAACATAACATCATCCGAACAACCACCGGAGCAGACGTACTGTATTGCATGTCTCCAAAAATGACTTCCTCCTCCATATACACAGATATCAGTAACAGCACCCAAAAGACCAGTTTTGACCAAACCGCTCGAAGCATGGCATCCCCACAGCGCAACAGTTGCGTATTCATATCAAATACTCAAACTGTGCTATGTGGTGATCATGCTCCACAACCATTATTCGCAACTGTCTTGCCTAAACGAATGCATCGTCGTTGCATGGCAAGCGCACGCTCTGCAACAGCCAAACGACAACTTTACACATGCGCCAAACACTTGCTTGCCCGGCTGCTCACAGCATACCCAATCCAATAAACAAAGCTACAGTAAGCTGGCCGAAGAGCAGACACAGCGTCATGGTATTGCACCCATTCTGCAACCGAAAGGTAACAGCAGTTCAAGCCGGCAGATAAAATGCGCAGCATACTATGTACAATCCGCAGTCTAGCTTCGGCATTATTGTAGGGCTTTGTGCATGCTCCGGTTTGAAGATGTTCAACCGCACACATCCAAAACCCATACGCACACTAAACGCAATTGCCTTCTCGGTCGACGCAAGCCGGCAGTGAAGCAACAATGAAAACAGTTTTTGTTAACCATTATAGCGTGTCTTGTGGTTTACGGCCTCCTATCACACAGATTCTCGGCAAAACTTCGACGAGCCATAGCTGCAACAAATGCACACTAAAAATACACGAATCTCGTAGAACTCTACCAGCATATTAAAAGCTCAGCGGACTTCTCCGTTAAATCATCCGCCCAGCTTGCGAAGCAGACGCACTGTAACGCATATATCAAATGATCACTCATTCCCTGAAGACAAAAATCAACAGCAGCAACCTGCCGAACAACCCGCTCACAGTCTACCATCAACAACGCGACATTTGCGCATTCATTCATATTCAATATTCAAACGATGCTGTGCGATGATCATGTTCCACAGTCCATATCCCCTGAGCACTTTGCGTTATATTCAGTAAGTGACTTCTCGCTGCATAGCAGACGCAACCTCCGCGGCACAGCCAAATAAAAGGCAAATAAGTGCGCCAGACGCTTGCTTGCCGGGCTACGCACAGCACACCACTTCCAAGAAAGGGAGCTAAAGTGCGATGGCCGAAGAGCAGGCTCATCAGCATCATGTCACGCACATTCTTCAACCAAAATGCGACAGCGGTTCCTGCCTACACGAAAAATGCACCACATACTATGTACAATCCGCAGCCTAACTTCGGCATTCTTCAAAAACATTATGCTTTGTTTGGTTTACCATGCACAACCACAAACATTACCACAACCTAGCTAAGGGATACTCCGCTGCACACACCAAACACAGGCTTCTTCTTTTCCGATGCAAACCAGCAGCGAATGACGAGTCAATACAGCTTTGTACTACTTCGTCGCCAACGAAGAGCATGAAATACTCGCAACTGCATAGTTAGCAGTGCCAAAAGGAGACATTTCTGGCAATCAGCAACGGAATAGCTTCACAGAAGCACCAGACGACTGCTCGTCCAGCTGCGCACGGCTTTCCACTAAAAAGAAACAAACCGCAAGTGCGCTGGACGAAGAGCAGCCGCTGCCTCATGGAATTACGCACCTCCTGTATCGACATGCAATAATATTTCATTGAGCACCTGAAGCCGTAGTCACCCAATGGGTAAAGTTCCCAGGTTACCTTTGATATCGCTGCTGCCTATTCTCCATTTAGGGTTTGAGGCAGCACAGACACAAACATTGTTCATGACCCACTTAAGCGCTGCCTCCCGTACACCGACGTATCACACTCGCCGCCTTTATCGAAGCTGCAGTTGACATCTGACAGCATTTTGTCGGGGTCTGCAAAATGTGTGCCATACTGCTTGCAAACCGCAGCCCGGCTTTGAGATTCCTGGAAGGCATTATGCAAGGTGCCGTTTCACGCTGCATAACCACAAACACTATTCACGACCCACCTAAGCACTGCCTCCTGTTCGCAGACCGACACATGAGCTTCTTTTATCGACGCGCATGGGCAGTGGAGCGACAATGAGTACAGCAAAGAGACACTTTGACGTCAACAAGCATCAGGAAGCATCACCTACGGCCTGATCAACCGGGACAAGCAAAATCTTGTTGACGGGAGTAGATTCACAGTATCTATCCTTAGGTTCCCACAGCAAAGCTCCAAAGCGCCCCCGATATCCATGCCAATGTCTCTGTGCAGTCCGGCCTCTACAAGACGAACCCAGTCCGTCTCACATAAACGATTGGAGAAGATAAATCCACTAGCTCCTGCAATCACCAGCCACTAATCGCGTGCAACTGGGCACGCTAACCCACCATCGAAAACGTAGAACACACAGTTCAAAGATAGGCTCGGTAAAGTGCACTTTCTTCGTAGCTCCCCAAGTAAAGCATCAACGACTGCTGCTTGTAAATTTACTTCTGCGTTTCGACACTGCAATTTTCCAGCAACACAATAAACAAACCCGACCTCAATATGCACTACGCAGCGAAATATGACAGGACATCGCCCGCATGGCTCCCTACACAAACATACTGCTTCGCATAACGAGACGAATCACCCTCCTTTTCATGCCCCCAAAAATGGAGCGGAACAAATGGAAGACTGCTCAGCAAACCGTCCAAAGTCTGCCGTCCGCATGGAGCAACGTTTCCGTATGCATGCCACATATTCCAACTGTCCCCAGTGATGATCAGCCTCCGCCAATCCAACACCAACGAACACGCAAGACACGCAGTTCAAGCAGTGCCTCCGCAACGTGCACTTTGCTCCGCAGCTCCCCCAATGAAGCCCATCAAGGACGGCCTCCTCAAAGTTCGCTTTTGCGGACTTGCCGGTGCAGTTTCCTAACATCCAGCCAAAAAAAAACAACGCAGCACGCAACCGCTCGACGAACTAAGGCAAAGCTGCACTTGCATAGCTCAGGGAACTTCCACTGAACGGAACCTGCATAGCCCCCTACGCACACGTAGTGCAGCGCAAGTCCTAAAGATTCACCCTCTCCTTCATGCACATGCCAGCGAACACCAGCAGCCGAGCCACCCCTGCTCGCCAGACCCGATAGAGGCGTGCTACAAGATTAAGACAAACGACAACTCCGCGGACGTGCTCGGCTTTGCGCAGCATGCCACTTCAAAGATACAGTGCGCTGGCCAGCGAGCAGGTGCAAACTCATGATGTCACGCACAAACTGGAGTCGAAATCTAACAAACATTCCGTACCTCGATCGAAATTGGGTCACATAATATGCGCAACCTGCAGCCCCCCTTCGGCATTCTCGGTATATAGCGCACACAGCACAGGACCCTGAACAGCCAACACGACTTTTCGCAACTAACCCCAGCGCTACTTTCCCAACAACACCAGATCCGCAACGCTTTTCACGCAACCAGCAGTGCAGCAACAATCAAAACAGCTTTGCGATACCTCAGCGCCAACAAAAGCCATGGAAAACCTGTTACGACTTAACCTCCACTGCCAAGCAATATCCTCCTGACAATCAGAAAAGAGTGTATGCACACTAAGAATGCACAAACGCGTTCAGCAAGCAGCCGCACTAGCTAAACAGGGCAACAGATCCATGCAA
>NW_024015330.1:0-5070 GCF_000499745.2 Eimeria mitis | reverse complement strand
CTGGTCGTGCTGAAGCAAAGGCGGCGGTTGCGGTTGATGCAGGGGCCGCTGCGGCGAGTGCGCCTGCTGTTGAAGCAAATACTGCTGCTGCTGCTGTTGTTGGCGCAACAGCTGCTGCTGCTGATGCCATAGAAGGTAATGCCAAGGCAGGTGCTGCTGCTGCGATTGACCGTCTCGTACCTGCTGCATTTGGGCCTGGAGCTGTTGCCGGCGCCGCCGTTCGCTCTTCAATTGCTGTTGCAGCCGGCGCAGCTGTCGCTGCATCGACGACCGCTCTCTTTGCACCTTTCGTTCCATTTGGCGCACCTGTTGCCGCAGCTGCTGCACCTCCGAAGAGGCGGTTTGTCTCGCACCTGAAGCTAAAGTTGCAACATCATAGTGACGAGGGATGAGAGTCAGCAGTCCTGCGGCGGCATCGAGCTCTCCTTGGGCCCTCTTTTGCGCTGAAGGCAGTGGGCTGCCAACGAGAAGCGCCGAGGGACCAGGCTTTTCCTGTTTTGGGAGAGCTTGAGGCGCTTGTAAGCCGGATTGAGCTTCAGCGGCTCCACTGAGACTGTGCTGTTTTCCTTCTTGCTGGCGTTCATGGGCACTGCCACCGGTCGCGCCTNAGCGGCTCCACTGAGACTGTGCTGTTTTCCTTCTTGCTGGCGTTCATGGGCACTGCCACCGGTCGCGCCTGCAGCCACCCTTTCCAGCAACCGCTTTTTATGGGGCATCCCCCTGCCATCGCCAGAAGGCAAGCTGGGAAGGCGGGGACGCTCACGCTGTGGCTGCTCCTCCTGGCCACCAAATTCGCCGCAGAGATCAACTGCCGCATCGCTGTCTTCTGAGTTGGCCAGCCTGCGGGTTCGGTAGTCTTGGACTGCACGTCTGTTGTACGCGTGCGAACATGAAAAAACAAGTATTACAATTGCTGCTACAGAGGCTAAGGCAGACAGGATAACACGTAGAGATGAAGAGGAACGACTGGCTTTGCCTCTCAAATTCCTCGACCGAGTAAATATCGATTCCACCGTTGGCAACTCCGAAGAGACAAAGGCTGACGCGCCGGTTGGAGTTGCATTCTCCTGAACAATATTATGCCGCTCGGGCATTTGGTCCCAAGTTTAGAGTGCTAAAGTAGAGGCCATGGGTCACTGCGCATACACCAGTATGCACATCAGCTGGGACAGGGAACGGACCGCATGATTCCGCCCCCCACGCCTAGGGGAGACTCATATGGTGGCTTCTGAATATTCTATACGTGTTTTGCTGTTTATGAAAAGGCAGCCGTGAATGAAAAGATGTCTACTTCCGACCAAAACAGTATGTCAAACATTTCTAACGGTTAGCGGAGGCGGTATGTGAAGTCAATCGAGAGCTCCACAAGCAATAAAAAAGGTCGGANATTTCTAACGGTTAGCGGAGGCGGTATGTGAAGTCAATCGAGAGCTCCACAAGCAATAAAAAAGGTCGGACAGTGCGATAACATCGGCAAGATTAATAAATAAAGCGGAAAGCAAATAAAATTCAAATGTAACTCCTATGAATGTCGACTCAAGTGCGGATGCAGTCATGCGCTGCTGTTCCCATGCGGCCCTGCAAGCCTGCCTGCAATCGCAGCGATGCGGTCGCCTGCCAGTGGTGGTTAATTGGATCAAAGACACCATTTATGCTGCCTAAGCTGTGACGTTTTCGATATTAACTATTGTTAATATTGACAACTTTATTCTTTTAGGCCCGCTCAACTGGGAGACTAGGTGATTTTGCTCAATATTTTTGCAAACCGTTGGATCCCCTCGTTGAGGAGCGTAACACGAATGTCCGTGCTGCTCGGTGACCGTCTTTACCTGCAAAACAGTCAAAATACTGAACATAATGACTCCCAACTGAAGTGACCTCCTCTTCAGTCCCCAGAGTGCCCGCAGCTGCCGGCTCAAAGGCCTGGGGCTGAGGTTGCTGCTCACTCCGTCTGAAATTTGCAGAGGAGCATTCACGTTGCCGTGGTAGGTCGCTTCCAATCAAGTGCGCGTGCTCAGCATGTGTCTACATGCAGCAAAGAATGTTCCGCTGTGCTTGCATGTGAGACAGTAGTCCCCTCCGGTTGCAGCGAAGTGCGGTGCAACACGCGTTCGGCCGTCTCCTTACGCGCAACCCCAGACCATGAGCCGCTGCGCCCAGGAGGCCTGGAGTCAAGCGAGGCTGTGTCAGCTGCGTTTAGGAAACTACTAAATATATTGACTATTCCGAGGACAATCGAGAGCTCCAGTATAGTCCGGAGACAGTCGCGAGTTGCAGTAAGGACCGATAACTATCGTTACAACTATGCTGTAACAGCTGCATACGCCTCCATTGAAAACTGCGCATCACTGCGGGCTAATCGCGTATGCGGCCTAGTGAACACTCCTTGCGATGGATGCTGGGTGATAGCTAACAGCAGCGTCCAGGGGAAATTAAATAGGCAGTTCCACACGCCTCTACATTTCACCAGGCCGCTAACTGTTGTAGATCCTGACTTGAATGCGCATATCTCTCCGGCAGATGGATTTGTATTAGTCCGACCATACTTCCCTAAAAGCCATTTATACTGAAGTTGCAAGGTTCCCTGAGGTCCGCACCGGCGATCCGTATCCGCCCAATCCAGTGGGTTGTGGGGTGCTCAAATGGTAGGGGTTAGGCGCTGGTATGCGTGTATATAGAAGCCGATTACAACAATGCCTCAACTTGAAGGTTTTTCTTCACAACCCCTCCATACTTCACTTTGCATAGCTCGTGTTTCATAGGCTCCACTCTACTCCATCCACATTGGCGTGTTCACGCCCTACAATTGCTCCATTTATCTCGTTCTGAGTTGTTGTGTCANTACTCCATCCACATTGGCGTGTTCACGCCCTACAATTGCTCCATTTATCTCGTTCTGAGTTGTTGTGTCAAAAGATTGAAGGCTTTTGAGTTCCTTGCGATGTTAATCTGGCGCAAAACAAACAGGTTCCTACTTAGAAAATGCATATTAGTGCTCTTCCTCAGTTTTCCCTCCACGTTCACTAAAATGTACGCGATATTCGCGTTCTTGGTAGAAAACACTACTGCCCAGGAGTGGGACTAACGTCATCCTCCCTCCAGCGATCGAAATCCGGCTTTCTAAAACGCGCAGGAGAGGACGGCGAGCAAATGAGCGCTCTCTTGAGGTTTACGAGGTCTGCTGGTGCCGGCCTTATTCCCGCCTTTAGCATTTGTATTGCCCTGCTGAGGTCCCGACCCAGAAAGGAGCCGGATGTCACACGTCCTGGCCGCCTTCCAAGGAAATATCCCGCGGGATGGCCGTGGCCGATGGAATCTGTGAAAATCTTCCAATCTCGAGCTCGCGGTGTCTGCCCGAGAACTATAAAGGCAGAAACCACAGCATCCATCAAAAGAAAACGCATCCCCATCCTGTCAAGTGCGCGGCTGGGCTGGAAATGTGTCAGGTCCAGACGATGATGGTTCACTGCGTACTCTATCATACCCGCTGTGACACGCGCCAATTCCTTCAGTTCATCCAAATACAGAACACGCCGCAAGAGCAGATCATGTGCCGTATGCAGGAGGCGAACACCGTCNCCGCGGCAGACGCACAAACGGGTGTTCTCGCACTGCATCAGGGTCAGAAGCCCTCTCCTCTAGCAGCGTACTGCTTGCTGAAGTTGAACTAGATGCGGCTATGGCGGAACTTGCTGCTGCTGTTGCTGCTGTTCCAGCAGCTGCTGCTCCAGTACTGTCAGCACTTCCATGAGTGTGCAAACCAAGAACGGTCCTCATTTCTATGTTCATGCTTGCTCCCTGTGTCGGCGACTCATCAGCGGACGAGACGGCAGCTTGCAACTCACGCGCATCCCCTGCGCTTGCTACTGCAGCCCCTGCTGCAGGACCGGCTGCAGGAGCTATATCAGCACTATCCCTTGATGAGCCATCAGACGCAGACGCAGATGTCGCAGCATTATCTGCTAACTCCAACGGAATAACCTGGGTGCTGCGGTCCTCGGACGTTGAGCGGCGTGCTGCTGCTCCAGCAGTTGAATGCTGCAACGCCTGCTGAGAGGTGCTCGGCTGAGGCGCGTGAACAATTGAATTCTCCTGTTCAAGCCATTCATCTTCCATCAAATGCCCTGGGATCTGATTACCATGTTGCCACGACTGATGCTGCTCCTCTTCCCTCGGCTGCAGCTCCCCTTGCTGTTCCCTCCTCCTCTTACGCTGCGTGTGCTGCCGTGTGCCTTCCTCAACAGGCATCACGTGCTGTTCCTGCTGCTGCATCAAGCGCTGCCGCTTCTCCTGGTCGTGCTGAAGCAAAGGCGGCGGTTGCGGTTGATGCAGGGGCCGCTGCGGCGAGTGCGCCTGCTGTTGAGGCAAATACTGCTGCTGCTGCTGTTGCTGCTGCTGCTGCTGCCGAGGCTGCTGGTGCGCTTGATGTTTCCGCGCCTTCTGCATTTGGGCCTGGAGCTGTTGCCGGAGCCGCCGTTCGCTCTTGATTTGCTGCTTCAGCCGGAGCAGCTGTCGCTGCATCGACGACCGCTCTCGTTGCACCTTCTGTTCCATTCGGCGTGTCCGTCGCCTCTGCTGCAGCACCTCCGAAGAGGTGCTTTGCCTTGCACCTGAAGCAAAATGTCCAGGAGCATATTGACTACCGATGAGACTCAGCAATGCTGCGGCGGCATCGAGCTCTCCCTGGGCCCGCTCTTGCGCTGAAGACAGTGGGCTGCCAACCAGAACTGGCATGGGGTCAAGTTGCTCCTGTTTTTGGAGAGCTTGAGGTGCTTGTAGGCCGGACTGAATTCCAGCGGCTTCATTCATATTGTGCTGTTTCCCTTGCTGCTGGCCTTCATGGGTACTGCTACCGGTCGCGGCTGCAGTCACGCTTGCCAACAATCTCTTTTTAAGGGGGAACTTCCTCTCGTCACCAGCAGGCAAGTTAAGAAGGCGCGGACGCTCACGCTGTTGCTGCTCCTCCTCCCCACCAACTTCGCCGCAAACATCAAATGAAGCATTGCTGTCGTCTGAGCTGGCCAGCCTGCGGGTTCGGAAGTCTTGGACAGCACGTCTCCTATAAACATG
>NW_024015329.1:0-5071 GCF_000499745.2 Eimeria mitis | reverse complement strand
GTATTGATTTGTTTGTTTCCGCTGCCTTTCTGCAGAACCACCGACGTCCGGCCCGCAAGGAATTCCTTGACCCCCGACCACTGCAGCATGTGCCATTTTAGTTTGCGCCACGTCTCGTTGCAAGGCTAGTACGTGTTGTGGTTTGCTGTTCTCTGTAGCGTCTGAATGGCTGCGCCCGATTTGTGGCGGCGGCCGTGTGCCGGTAGAGGTAAGCTATGTAAACTGGCACCGCTTCGTCTGTGCATACGGCGTTCGCGAAACCGCTCATCTACGAAGGGTTGAGCTCAGAGCATGCTAGCGTGTTCTCAAACGCTCAAATTTACATGCACTAGATGATAATCTAGTAGTGTTACTTCCGACACTCAGCATGGAGGAAGTGCGCGTTAGACTACCACTACAATAATAAATAAACGACAATCTGCCTAGTCAGTGCAACTCCAGCAGCGGAGGGCGGATGCGCTGCAGTAAAGTGAGATAGGGGAGAAAATGGAAGACAGTGCTTAGGAAGCCTATTCGATACATTCTAGGGTTCATTTAGACTGGGAGGAGCACGGACAGATGCTGGAGAGCCCATCTTGCTGTACTGTTCATTCCAAGAGAAAGAAAAAAAGAATATTTGCAGGATTAAAAATTATTCATGCTCTCGGTGTTTGGGAGACAGGTAGCTTGAATGTTAAGGTGTGTGCCCATACTATCGTTGGGGCTTGATCCTGTCGAGCGGCCTGCCCCCTTGATTCAACACGTGGGGCGCGTAGTTGGCTCATCTACAAATGCATGCTGACGGCTGGAGTAGTAAAAACTCCCAGTGTTGACTGCTTCGGTGGCTATAATTTATTAGAACGATTGTATTCTAGGATGGAGTGAACAGCGAGCCCCAAGAAGGGACTCCGGGACGGAATTTGGATGGGTCGGCAAATCGCCGCCGTTCACGCCTCTAAAGATATGTATTTGGAGATAATCTATTATTGTGAAGGTTGGAGTTATAGTGTGTTGATTTCTGAGGGGCTTGATTGGTCTGTAAGGCGGACGGGTGCAAACTCGGTTGGCTCGCAGCAGTGGCACTCATGATCTGTCGTGTGAGCAAACTACGATCGATATCTACTAAAACAAAACGATCGGTGTACTAGTCCCAAGTAAAGTTCTATTCATGGTATAACATGTTATGTATGTTTGTGGAAGTTCTGCAGTGCCAAGGATGTGGTTCGCTGGCGGTTGCCGTAGTATGGCGAGCCTGCGCCCACGAGAAGCGCTGTCCATGCTGAAACGAAGCTGCTCTTTCCTGGCTTTCGCGCAACTGGAGTGGGATAAATGCTTTAGAGCTTGGTTGAAGATGGTTGTATGCTTCTTTCGTATTCTGAACGATAAGCTCTAGCACTGCGCTGACAGTCCAAGGGAGCCGTCCACGTAGAGAACAACCAGTCTGGCCAAATCGCATCCCAGTTCTAACGGGGCAGAGTGTCGAGTATAGCGGCAGTCGTATGCTTTCCGGCTTCACCATGAGGCCTTCGTGGGATGGAGTACAGTGGAGGCACCTACTAGATGGCTTCCCAAAACCGCCGGTAGCTCCTATAGATCTCCACGATTTCTGAGCACACCGATACAGGGCGAGAAGGCGTTTTCTCCTGAGCTGCAGCATCACCTGCTGCAACTGCTTGTGCACACAGTCCCACAAGCAAGCATCCTTAGGCCATTTTCTGTGCTTGGACAAACTCATTGCTAATCGTCAAAGTTAATAGTTGCACCTCAGTCAGCCAACATACAGGCAAGCACGGGCGCATGCATACACTTCTGAGATACACCGCTACTTCGTGAAGAAAACTTCTGAGGGTTGGTAGGCCGAAATATTTACTGAAGAAAATGCGAAGTAAGCTCCGCGTACTTTAAGGTGATTGCTCGGAATGGCCAGCTGCGAGCAAGCGCTGAAAGCACCCCTCTACAGGTTCTCACCATAGAACTGTGAACACCTTTAAACCTGGCCCGCTGAAACTTGCTTTGTACAGTGAATTTCCAAAGTGCGCCGTATGTAATTCCGTTCGGAGTACAGTGCAGACGCAACATTGGAAAGGCAAAGCAGCAAGCGAAGGGAAACGCGAGAAGCCTGCTGTTTCTTACTAATGAATCATATAGTTGCAGTAGTAGTGATATACAGGCCTGCTGAAGGCCCTCAGAGACCAGTGTTTCCCTGACAGCTTACTTTCTTAGGGTGGGTTTGCTGTTGTAGAGAATGGAGAGCTCCACGGAAGTTCGGTGGCGCAAGGATAACGCCTGATGAAGCCCGTTAGAGCTGTCAAATCACTACAGGCCCCGAAAGCGCAAGCTCTGTCTCGAAACGGTTTGCACGGCTGCACGAGTGACTTGTTCTACGCTGTCATTACTCTCTAAATAACCGTGTACGGCAGCGTCACTCGTGTCGTTGAGACCAGCATAAACCCGCTTGATGCAAGATTTGTCTGATTACTGCTCCAAGTGCCTTTCCGGGCAGGCTGCATTTACATACCAACAACACCTAAACAAAACGAACTACATTTCAGTGCCACAACTTTGTTCGCTCATGCCTTTTAAGAGCAAAGTTCACGGAGAGTCCTGCGTTCTGAATGAGCAGTGCGAAGCATGAAACTACGATTGCAAGCACAACCACCAACTTTCTTCGTCCACGGCATCTGGGGGTTCCCGCGGCTGGTGGTGAGAAACAATATTTTAAGCGGAATCAGTTGATCACCTTACTCGTAACTTGATTGTTTCTCTAGATTCCTAGGCCCTCGAAAACCGGGCCTCTACCGAAAAATAAGATGGCTCTCAGACTACGCAGGAAGAAATCGGAGCTGTAAGCATCCGACAGCTCTTACTCTTCCAGGTGTTCGCGGCAGATCTCAAAAACACACGACAGTTTGTTTTTCATGTAAACAAATGGCATTTTAGGGCTTAGGGTTAGGTTTAGGGTTGTGGCTAAATCGGGACTTGTTCCAGATCCGGAGAAGGTTAACACTATTTGTAGATTACCACTTCCCCTGTACAGTCGTGTTGAGGTTCAGAGGTTCGCCATTGCTGCGTTGTTCTATAGCGATTTTTTCCCAAGCTGGGCTTGCATCGTTCTCCCCTTGACGAATGTACTCAAGGAGGACAGCCAGCTTGCTTGACAGGCCGAAGAAGCCGTCAGGGGCCTCATCGGACAGTTGGAATCGTCTCCAATCCTCGAGTTCCTCAATCTCGACAAGCCTTTCCTCCCAATAATCGATGCAGGCGACACTGCTTTGAGTGGATGCTCTATCAGCAAGCCGACGACGCGAACAAGAGCCAACTAGAAGCCAGCTACTCGTTCCCTTTCGCAGGAAGAAAACAGAATTGTCCGAAATGTGCCAGCAGAGGGGCTCAGACTTTTTTAAAGGGTGTTTCCCTCATCAGTTGGGTCTTCTTCAGCTCACGACTGTCTTCGACTAGGCGGAGGACTGACTCCCTTTACATGCAGAACCCTGCCCAAAACTCCTGGAACTGCCTCTTCATTTTACCTGCTCTTCAGCGTTCAAGTACTTGAGAGTGTGCCATTTTCATAAAAATAGAAAGTAGGGGTGTGGTGTTGCCTTATTTGGAGTAAGAGCGTTGTTTGGTGACACAATAAATTGGTTGGCAAGGCAACGGTGTGTTAACGAAGGCCGCATATGTAAGCGTCAGCAATACAACAGGCCTGGAAATCTGGGACGAAGATAGCTGTTGCGACGAAAGCTGCTAGATTGAGCTAAATTTGAATGGGTATTAAGCAACCAGCATTTTCCGGGGACACAATGGATGCAATTCTGTTTGGAAACGATTACGAGGCACAGCTGTCTGGTGACAACTCGGTGACCCTGTGTGCACAGCATAGCAACGGGAAAAATCAACTGTTTCTATCTCGAGGGCCACAAACCTCTTACCTATTTTATGTGTAAATGTATTGACATTTTTGGGGTAGTTAACAGGTTAGGTTGTCTCGGCACCTATTTCTGTGTCGGCACTCTAAGTATGCTAGTGCAGTTGCCTTTCTGATCGCTATAGCATCCAACAGCCTTGCAGCACACAGCTTCAAGTCAGGAGATATACCAACTCAACTCCTTTCTTCATACTTAAAAAGTTACTCTGGATGCATATTTCTTCGTGGTTTTGAGCCGTGGCGCTGAGATGATCGAAATACCACTCAGGAATGGTTCGTGGGGCTCATTTTGCACATGCCACAGATGTCCGGCGCTTCAGTCTATGATGAACCTCAACCAGCAAATGACAGCTTCGAAACTCAATTTGCATTGCAGAAGTTTGCTACTTTAGCAGTCAGCATGCATTGTACGTGACATAGCACTGCTCATCACCAACTGAACCAACAGGGCAGCCCTCTCATCACCGTCAAGGACAGCCAGAGTTGTCGGTACATGTCTGCATTTTGTCTTTCTCCGATTATTAGAGATCAAATTAAGTCAAAGCGCTTGCAAAGCTCTCGCGAAGCGCCTTCTCCCTCACCGACCGTGGCAACCGATCCATGTCTCCAGCGTTTTCTGTTTCTTTCAGTCTAGTTGAACCCTGTAATTTACGGAAGGGTTCTCCTCAGCTCTTTGCAACATTTTGTTCCGAATTCTAGTTTCGTGCTGCGTATGTAATTCCGGTGGCGGAAGCTGCACGAGCCTGCATTCTGTTTGTCCAGATAGGCTGCAGGACGGTTAATTCATGCTGGGTTGGCTTCTCCAAAGGGAATCAGGAGTCCTTGCAACCATCAAATGTTGTTTAGTGCTTGCGCGTTGGCGTATTAGCAATACGATGGCGCCTCCAGAGTTCAGCAGTGCATAGAGAAGTGGTTTCACGCCTTTCCTTCGCTAATAAGTAGACTAGCCAGTTTACATAGTTTGCACTTAGCCTACCGTCACCACAAACCGAACACCGCAATTAAAGCTCTACACATAACAACAGACGAGCGCGAGATCAAGACTGTGAACTGAAGGCAGCGCACACCAAAATGGCACATGCTGCAAAAGTCGGGGTTCAAGGAATTCCTTGCGGGCCGGACGTCGGTGGTTCTGCAGAAAGGCAGCGGAAACAAACAAATCAATAC
>NW_024015328.1:0-5073 GCF_000499745.2 Eimeria mitis | reverse complement strand
TTCTTCTTCTACTTGCGTACCTCGTCGCTGCCCATAGGTGCATTTTGTCTGTGCCGAAGAATATAACGCAGACCACTAACAAATACGCCCATGCTGTTCAGCATCCAACTGCGCGATGTCACCACGACATAATTTAAACAAACGGCCTTAAGCATTTGAGTTGGCGATGATGGGAAGCTGGCGACTTCCAACATCCTCTGGCCTTCACATACGTTCGCAAATGCCTAAGCGGAAAAAGCTCGAATGAATGTGAAGCTCTGTTGCGTGCTGAATGCCCCAATCCTGGACGGCCGGGGACACGGACACAGCTCAGCCTGAGCTTCAGCTGAATGCAGCTTGAAATTTGCCCACGTTCTTAATTACATCGCACACAGTAAAAGGCGATGTGCAGCTGCCAAACGTCTGCTGGATTCTTCCAATGACAACCGACACTGTATCCATTCGGTAAAAGGAAGCGCATTCTGACCGGGTTGCTTCAAATCCCTTATGTCCCATGTTGCTTCATGAGGAATGCGCCCACCATTCGACTGTTTCAAATAATGGAGGACTAACGACTCTAAAAGCCGCTCGATGACGGGATCGGCTGCCAGCTAGCGTGGAAGGGTCAGAACGAATGGCTTTCCCACTAATTAAACAACATAATTCGGTAAGTGTCCAGAGAGAGGAATAATTGCACTAAATGATCTACTAACCATCGCATCCGACGATGTACAGGTGTGCGTGTGACTGCCTGGCGGCACGACAAACCTATAGCAATTGCTTATCTACTGCGTGGTCAAGCATGCCTAATTTTAAGGCCAGCTCATCACGTATAATAGCAAGCCTCGCCATACTGAATGTGTTTTTCCATGGGTACAGTCGCCACCCACTAGCTGTCAAAAGTTGCTGTGCCACTTCTTAGAGATGTGAATGGTGCTTTCTCCAGAGCATAGCTCGGAGAGGCAGAGGTGCATAACACCACAAGGAAAAGACTGACTTGTCCAGTGAGAAGCAACATCGCCCTTAGATCCAAGATATTCAGGCAAGAATATCCGTGCAATACAAAAATACGCGCATTGCCAATAATGCAACTGGATACGTCGCCGGCCAGCACTTGCACTGCGGGATTGCTCATGCACAGACTGTACGCTTCCAAACGGCGTCAACAGGGGCTCTTCAGCTTGATATTCTCTGATGCACATCCACCCTTGCCTCTGAGGTGCACTTGTCTTCGCCAACTCAGCATCCAACGCAGTCTGTATACCGAAACGTCTCTGGTTCGATCCCAGCCTGAAGATGCTCTTGCCTCTGAGGTGCGTTTGTTTTCGCCAACGCAGCATCCCACGCAGTGTGCCCTGCGCGCCAGCGAATGAGGCGCCTCGCCTACTCACATCCGTTGCATCCCAGTCCAACGATGTACCGCTTAGTAGTCTTTGCGGAATGCAACAGAGGCAAAAATGTTATTTGGGCTACGCACGACACACCTTTCATGGAAGGCGCTGTCTGTATCAGCAACACTCCTTCCCTGCAGACACACGACACCACGCACGTGCGCCCGCGCAGCCGCATGCTAATCGTGCCTTACCATTTGCCAGAATTGCAAGGGACTATCGCACCAGCTGAAGAAGGGCAAAGTATCTGATTAATGTAGCAAGTGGAAAATGTGCACTCGTTGCTGCCTGGCAACAAACATTTGTGTATCCTGCTCGTGTTCTTTATTTCGGCGGCTGGAAGCGAAGTCAGCAAAAGCGTCGAGTCAGTACGGAATAAATACACACCAAAAAGACGCAGCCCCACAGATCCAGTGCCAGCAACTGCATTGTTGTTTAGAACATGGGCTTCTCGCTAGCATTCCACAGCTTGCAAAAACGGAGGGCAAGGCTTTGAATAACTTAAAATCAACTTACACGATCAGTAAGCATAGCAGAAGTCACTCTACTACTACGACGCACAAGACTGGATCAGCTTACCTGCCGACTCACTTTCTGGAGTTTGCTTGATGCCATGCACATTAGCGTCCTACTGGAACCAGATAATACTTGCGGCGTTTAGAGGAGCGCATCCTTCGATCGAATATTGAGGCCAGCTAAGAGTCTTCCTGTTGAAGCATGGGGGTGCGCAACCTGCTGAGTTTCAAATCAACCAGAACATTCGCGCGCTTCATACATAGCGTGCGTCAAACTGAGATTATCATAAATCCGTGTCAACGCATGGAGTGAATCACAGCGAATAAAGCCCAATGCAGCATCCAAGTTGGCCATCCTCCTCGCCCGTTCATGAGTTGCAAATGTGCGTTTGGGGCCGCAAGCATAATGATGCCTGCTCATTCTTCTCAAGCGAAAGTGCAAAGAATCGCCAAAGTTATGCTCCCTGCTACCAGACACACGTGTAGGACGCATGGCAGCCCGCAGCAAGCCACCGACCCTAAATGGGCAACGCGCAAGACCCCATGTCGCTAGGAGGACATTACCCCGCAAAACGAGCACCGACCAAGCTCAATTCGATACTATACTCGCTTACAGGAAGATAAGCGAAACTTACGAGTTGTTAGCGATAACGAGGATATCGGAAGTTCCAGCCGTGCCTGTATACCTGATGGAGTCCTCCTGCAACCTTCGCCGGTCATCAGGAACATTTTCAGGTCACACTTCTGGGGAGCTGGGAAGACCAGAACGTTTTCCCGATTCACTGGGTACTCTCCAAAGCCTGATTCCGGCGGAGGCTGCGTCTGCATATCATCAGATTCTACGTCCAACCGTGATGTCTTCCGACAATCGCAACGAGTGCCTGTATGAAAGGATTCAGTAAGTTTCACGCAGCGTCCGCAGCATTCTCGTAGGAAGTGCCTGGCCACCAACTCACCTTAAAGCAAATAATTGGATACAATACACGATGTTATCAAGTATCAGCCTCCGGATCCCAGCAACACCACTTGATAACACTAAAAACCACCTACAACCGCGAACACAGACCGGAGGCGCCCCACACCCACCGTTCACTCTTGCACTCACCAATTTTCACAGGTGACCAGACAACATATCACTCTTAGCAAAGACAGACGCCACTTCGTTGCCCGCGTCATACTGATATCAAGCCTTTGCCGTTTCCTCTGTCGAAATAAGCTGGTCGTGCTATCAGTATCCTTAAAGCAGCCCGTTTCTCGCCCGTGGCGTCGTAGTCGAGTGTAGTACAGCCACCTCGCCTAACACAAACTTAAACAACAAGCGAGCCGTCAGAGCATTTCTTGCAGCCTGTACCGCGATACATGGACCGTATCATTGAGCTGGAGGTGTTTTGACTACAGAATTGCAGTACGGTACTTCAAACCATTAACTCGAACCACAGTGCGCAGACGCCCGACCTTCAACATCTCTGGAGCCCGCAGCAAACAAAGAACTCCCTCAAAACGGCCATATATATTTTCAGATGCACAGCAAAACAACCGATTCAGCTGCTACAGAAAAGCGTGACCTCGCGAAGGACCGCATATCCTTGACGGCAAGCGTCGCGTTAGTATCTCACCCATATACATCCAACACCTGAACACCAACTAACCTCGCTTGTCTCTGGTCTGCTGCGCAGTCCTCAAACACAAGGAAATAACTGTGGAATAGAACAGTTCACTCAAATACAATCTGCAGGAGGAGCGCCACGTTACGGCTTACATCGTCGCATAATAGCTAGCATCAAATCGAAAGGAAGCATTCCAGAGAATTGAACCTCTACCTCAACATCTACCTTGGTCCCTTTCTGCACCAAAATGCAGCGTCGTGCAGCAGGAGCCATCGTGCGTTACTGAAGACGTGGGGGTGTCAGTTGAATCCTCGGGAGAAACTCAGTATAAAAATGAAGAGTCGACATTCGGCACACTACAGCCGCACTCCGGTTGCTTCAGAAAGCACTGGCAGCCATTTGACATTGATGGCATGAATATATTACTTTATTTTTAAGATGCGCCTATCGCCGCCCTCACAAAAACGCGTGGGTCTAGGCAGCGCTGACGCCCATTTACTGCAGCATGCCTCCCCTCGGAGCTTATCACTGTCACTCCCTATCAACAATCAACATGTACCCTCTTCGGCAGCTCGTCTTCGTCATGGAAGGAAANATCACTGTCACTCCCTATCAACAATCAACATGTACCCTCTTCGGCAGCTCGTCTTCGTCATGGAAGGAAAACATATGCACACACATCATTCTGCTGAGGAAAGCCGACCCTCAGCCATGCCAAATCTTGACCTAATGTATTTAAATATCAAACGCTACTCCAGCCCCCACGGCCAGGAAACGCTGCATGTACGCCAGACCAGATTCCCAACCACTCTAGAAGGCGCATATACGACATTTGTGAAGTACCGAAAGTCTTCCAAGTAAACCGAACCACGAATCAGCAAGACGAGAACCACCAGAGGCGTCAATGAATCAGCGCGGCGCCTACAAGCAACTGTATTCAACTGCGTCGCCGATACGACTTACAACACCGCCATACTGATTCTACACAAAAACTGACCAGATGACTGCGCAATGAAATCAAGGCAAATATTGGCAGGAGTCACCTTTATTGGCTGAACTGTCGCCTGGAGTTTAGGGTCCTGGGTGTTCGCATCTCGCAAGCTATGTTGCAGCTTACTGTCACTGTCAGGGACTCTGCACTACCAAGCTTTTACAAGCGATTCCGCAGGTGCAGGAACGAAGGGGTGCCTCTTTGCAGTCTCCGGCTCGGACATCTGCTGAATCGCTTGTAAACAACTGCATCCTCACCAGAAATATAGTCCCCCCGCCTAGCTGACGACGAATCTCCACAGGCATATACAAAGCCTATCGCTCAAAGGCCAAGTCATGCAGCAAACTATTCAGGCTGGAGTCGCATATGTTCCAGAGAATCTTACAAGCAGCAGAAAAAGACAACTACTTTCAGTGTAGTAATTCTACACAGCTTCAGATTGTTCTCCAGAGTTGGCGGAAAAGAAAACAGCTTAACCTACTTAGAGACTTCGGTCCTTGTTTCTCACGTTAGTGCATGTATCACGTGAACCACACGCTGCAGTCCGGCAAGCCCATGGGAATGTCACAGGGAATCCAAAAACGTTTCAC
>NW_024015327.1:0-5079 GCF_000499745.2 Eimeria mitis | reverse complement strand
AGTTAAGTTGTTACAAACAAGTCATTCACGCAGTCCTTCGCATACCAGCCATAGTGATGATTGTCACCGGTGCATTACACAAACGCTCCACAAGCGCATAAAGAGGTAAGTGTGCAGCAAATAAAGCTTCGTTGAAGCTTCCTTGTGTGCACACATGAGAGTGGCTTGCATCACCAGCCGCAGCGAGGTGCGCTGCAACTCCATTTAGGCTGCCTTCCAAAGCGACGCGCAGGCTATGAGCTGGACGCCCAGGCTCTGAGCTCGACGCCAAGGAAGCTTGGGGACGGGGGAAGGTGGTAAGCTGCTTTGGGAAAACTCTCACTTCAAGCCTTTACCTTCCTTGAAGCTCGCTTCTGTCCTTGATTCGAGCTAGAAAGCTAACGGATCTCACGCTGCGCTCTCATGCTTGCTCGAAATACCCATCGGTCTCGAGAATATATATTGAACCAGTGGAACCTCCAGTAGCAAGTTTGAAAGTTATCGCTCTCCAACATTTGAATTCTGAAGGTCTGATTGTTCACTTCAAATCTTTTACGCGAACCCAGAGGTCTCCTGCTGAACCCCATTGCTGGCCATTGCAGTTGCTTTGCAATGCAGGAGGAGTTGCAGAGGGATACAGTTCATGACAAGCGAGGCAACCTGCCTGCAAGTATATTTGCATATTCCAAAGGCGAAATGCCCTGCAACAAATGAAGCGCCCGTCACGAAGACACACCGGATCATTTGACGCGAGCATCCAGCTGAACAACATGATAAGACAGGCGACTGCATTTAGCCCCCCATTTTCGTAAGAGTTATGTATGTATAAGACCAACTGACCACGGAGAAGCACGTACACCCATGCGGCCAAACATGTTCCAGTCACTCTACTGGTAGGCGCCTGTACAGAACGGACCACCGTTATGTATCGCCTTTAGTCTCAATGGTATAAGGCAAGCATATTCCCCATTAGTAAGGAAACATGCATGACCTTCACATGTGTAGAAGCATGTATTGGAGTTATGCAGCCTAGGCCATTGCAGACATGCAGAACCTCGGCCATCCCAGGATTCTACAGTGTGCCAAAGGTGGGCTGGTTCAGGCTCACACGGAACAGCCTGTCCATATTTACATTGAAATTCTTAAAAACACTTTTGCATCTTATATGAAACTTGATAAGACTGACATTTAGCCTGCGAAATGGGCGTTTTCTCACCGATTTTCGTCGCCTGCGCGGCGCTTTTAGCGGAGGCGACTGAAAGCGCTGATATACCGCCCGCTCGTTTTCCCAGCTCGGAGGGCAATTTCCCACACAGAGAAGCCATCAAGTTGAGCCCTACACGAGATGGGAAACGCATGAGGTTTCCGCCCCTAGCGGCTGCCCTCCTGGTTGCCACAGTTGCTACAGTGTTTTTGTTTCTCCAATGCTTCAAGATCCTGCAATCCGCCGAACATTCGAGCACCCTTGGAGTCAATGCGAGGAGGCTTGCGAGCGAAGGCTCAGATTCATGCAATGTAGGGCTTGTTAAACCGAGGCAAGGCATTTATCCCACGGAGATATCTAGAAAGTCTGGTTACACGCTGACTTGGTGCTTGGGTGTGGGCTATTAGGTAAGCGGTGTGTTCGAATAGAACACAGGAACTATGCTTTACTGCAAGGATGTGCGGTTGCAAGAAAATTTCCCCACTGGTGACCCAGTTCCACTAAGGGAGCCTCCGAGACCTACATGGGACGAGCGAAAGTTTCACGGACGCGGAACAGTTGAGTTATCGTGGGGACAAGCACCGTATTGTAGGGTTGCCTTCTCCGGCGGATGCACGGTGATGCTGCTTACGCAACCTGTCTGATGCACGGTGTCGTGGGACAGTGGGGGGGTCAAAGCAGGTGCAGTATCGTGAGGCAAGTACTCCAGAAAGGGTATCCAGTCAAGTACTCAGGGTATCTAGTAGTGAGTCTGGCGATGTCTGCGTCATATCGAGGTTTCATTTTCCCTGAAGGTGCCTGTGCTTTGCGAGGGACAGGATGCTAAGGCAAAAAAAGTTTTGGTTCACCATTCGAGCGCGTTTGGTACCTCTTCGCATGAACGCTCGCAGCATTAGCTTTAGATCTTTATGTGATTCACGAGTTAGTTTAGACGTTTATGCGCTTCAATAGTTAGTTCCCGATATTTGGGCTTTACGTTGAAGGCGGGTTTCGGGGCACTGATACAGCCTTGGACGCTCTGCCCGCTGCCGAGTCAGCCTTCTTGACGCATCTTAAGCATATATTTTGGACATTTTACCGAGCATATAGTTCGAATCCTGTCGTATAATGGTGGGCTTTAGCATTTCATGCGGTCTTGATAGCTTTAGGCGTGAATTGAATTGAGACGTATGGGTTTCCAAAGAAGTGCAGCTTCCTCAGCTAGTTTGCTAAGCTTGCATATGGTTCTTCAAACATGAGGAGCGAACGCAGTCAAACTGTGTGGTTTGCTCGAATGTTAGAACTGTCTGTACGAATATTTGGATGTGTACACTCGCAGGTATTGCTTCACAACGGCATGTTAGCGTGCTATTGAAGAGCCGCGGCTCTCGATTCCCTCAGTATTGCGCTTGTGTGGTGGTGATAACTGCGTAGAAGAGAACGAAATATGTGGTTTCTTCGCCCGTATCGCTCTTTGAGACCTTTCGGGTTGGATTCGTGACCGTAGACTGGGATATGGGGGGTCAATAATGACTCACATGCTCGGGGAGCTCTCGGGCCGATCGCGCTCACGATTATCTGGAAGCATAGGATGAAAACATAGGGGCAGTACATCCGGAGTTAGATTTTTCAGGACAAAAGACGCGCTATGAGTGGTTCGGGAGTCATTTGCAGCTGTCGGCTCCTTAATAAAAAGTGTGCTAGTTGATATTTAGCTAGTGGAGGGAGGTTGCTTGCGCGTGGACTGGTATCTGCGGTGTTTGTGGAGCTCTCTTGTTTCTCGGCTCTGCACTGGGTAGCTTACGTGTCCTGCTCCTCCTCAGGGCCAATAAATATATGCCCAATTTGAATTGGACGACATCGCTTTGGTGGCGTATAATACGCGTTTCAGAAAAAGGGAAAATTTGGAAAATATTACAAGGAGACACCAAGGCCGTGCTCTATTTGAATAGCGAGCTGTGGTGCAGAATTTGCGTTCGAAACGGTGGTGGATGGATGAGCAGTTTCAGCAAAAGGCTCCACCTGGTATGAAATAACAGCGTTCCAGTTAGAAGGATGGCGGCATGTGCATGGTGGTTGTAGTACTCACTTAAGCGTCCCACATCAGCGTGTCTTACGACTTTCAGGTCAAACTGATACCAAATGCACTAGAGATCGCTCGAGAATGCTTGATCTGGCAGCATAATACAGCGATCCCCAGTCGTCTCTGGGTGGAACATGCGATCTTAAAGGGGCATTTCGCCCTTCATGTGCAGACTCGTTTGCTTTCCTCCCTGTAGCGCCGAGCGAACCTTTTGTCCGACAAATGTAAAGGGTATCATTTTGCTAGGTCTGTGCTAGAACGTGCACACACCAAAATAGTGGGGGCATGACCTTTTGTGCTGTGGAGGACGCAGTGTAACGCTTTTTAAAGTGTGCGAGCTGGAGTTTATGGGAGCGCGTTATATATTATGCAGTTTCAGGGACTACATATCGTCTTCATATTTGGTTGTATCTCGGCTCTAGCAGACAGTTACTACATAAGAAGGCACCATGGACGTATGTCGGCGGAAACAAGTAGATATACGCATGTGTGTCAACATATTGAGCATAGCACTGAGCCTTCAGCTGCTACTGTGCGAACGCCCAAAGAGGTGTGCAGTTCATCAGCATGCACATTCGTAGCCGAAGAGCGGCCGTCCGTTACACCAGCATAGAACGTTCTTCACAGCGTCGTGCTAAGAGCATTGTATTATGCTGTGTGCGTTCATTGTAAGAAGCTTGCGTCGTGCTGTCGTTTTGACAGCCACGCGACCACAAATACCCGATTTGTTCATCAGTTTGAAAGGCACCTTGGCCTTAGCTCCTTTGACACAGAAAGATGCTGTCCGCTAAAAACAGTAACAGGTAACGTTGTGCTTAGGCCAAATACATGTGATGAGAGGAAAGTGGCAACGCGTTGGGCGTTAGGCGAGGCCCAGAGATGAGATGGGAAGCACGCAAGTGGTGTATGGTTAAGTGTAGTCATGCGTGGGGCAGCCACAAGCGTTATGTAGGATCTGTAGGAAGGCTTGCAAGAAGCACGACGGCTGCGGAGTGGGTGAAGCACTGTGGAGTGCGTTGGTAGGCGCGTTCACGTGCCTTGAATAGTAGGTTCGCCAGCCCCGATCGACCGTGAGCGGCGCTGCATGCGTTTGATAAGTGGAAGGCGGCGGCTATGAGCGATTATGGGTTGGCGCGTGACGAATTGGAAGATCTATAGCCAGGGAGTGCAAGGAATAGGCTTTTGCTTGTGGTCGGCGTGCCGCAGGAGGTGTGCTTTCCATTCATCCATGCACCAGATGGAGACGGACGTGCTCTGCGAGAAGACACTTAGACCAGCAAGTAGTTGAGAAGCGAAGCTCACGTTGAGATCGCCTGCGTAGCCGCCCAGCCGCTTTAACATGCGCTGCAACGTGGTTTGCCTGTGGCATTGGTATCACATGCATGCGGCGGAGCTGATGGGGAGAGGCCCCGCCGTGGAAACGGATATGAGTCACGTCATTCGTGGTTTAGTTAGAGCAGTGCAGAGGAACATCCGATTCTGATGAGCGGTTCTCGTGTGGCAAGCCAGAGCAGGGCTTGCCACACGAGAAGTTGCGCTCGCGCCACACGAGATGAAGCGCTTCGAAACGATGCAGTCAAGAGAACATGCCGAGCCTTTCTGCACATTTATCTCGAGCAGCTGTTTGAGTTGCTGAGGGCAAGAAATACGCAGGGTTGGCCGAGTTTGCAGGGAACGTGGACCTGCGATGCGCCTATGCAGTTTGGTCGTGGAGGAGTGGGGAGTGCATGCGGTTCTGACACGGCATGTGACGGCCCTGTAAGGCAGCCTATCAGGGGCGTCCGTGACAGGTGTGGCTTCGTTTCTACTATGCGTTGTTGCATGCAGTCAGTAG
>NW_024015326.1:0-5089 GCF_000499745.2 Eimeria mitis | reverse complement strand
TATATATATATATATATATATATACATATATATATATATATATATAACACATCGAGAAGCTGTACAGTGTGTATAACAGTATCGTTTTCATCACGTCATTCTGCATGATCACTGGTTTGTAGTATGAAATTTTCTTCATACATAGCACTGCGTGTATTTCTGAATTGTACAGGTCTGTGACACATGAAGCGTTGCACACGGCGCCAGATGCTGTGCTTTGGCCTGGACCGGTGCCGAGGTAACATACAGTGTTGTATATATGCTGTACACTGTGTACCTCGAGGCGCTTAATCTAGCACCAGGAATATATATATATTTATATATATGAAAGAAAAAAAAAAAAAGAAAATGCTGTGCATACAGCTGGTCGGTATGTTTGACCCCACTGTATTTATTATATATAACATAGACGGCAACTTCGTTGTGTTTCAAAAGTAAATTCACCTCAGCTCCGGGCGTCGAGTCCACGAGACCCCATCGCTGTATTTCCGTGGAGATGAAGATAAATGGCAGCAATGAATATGCAGCTCCCTCTCTGTGAACTGAAAAATGTATAGAAAGCATAGAATACTTGTGAACAATGGTGTTCAATACACTGTCGTGTCGTGTATGCAGTCCCGCATGTATACTTAATCCCTTCTTTTCACGTATATTCTTCTGTATACGCATAAAGTTTCCACGCACAGTACTGTACAACCATGTGGTACGATACTGGAGCATGAACACACGCATCCACAGAACACCGTCGGCCATGGCCATGTCCAGGTTTCTCATTGAGAACTTTTATCTGTTTCCGTTCCCCCCTATACACGAATTTATGAGTATGTTGTTGCAAGTCTTCCGCCGCTCCAGTTTTCCCTCGTTGCATGTGAAACGTCCATCACCCCTTGTCCGTCTTCTGTGCTCCTTGGGATCCTCTTGGCACCACCAAGGTAATCCCCACATTCCGCAGCCTCTGTTTTCCGCTGTGCGAGCCAACTCTTCTAACCTTTTTTTCTGTTCTTTGCCTCCGTATTTCACTTTTACTGACGCCGCACAATAAACGCGCGCGAGGCCCCTGCGCAACATCTCCTCGCTGGCATCTATCAGACCCCGGATGTGATTGTACACCATCCTCCTCATACACCCCAACAGAAGCTGCTGCAAGTTGCCTGATCTTGCTTTGCGGATTCTATGAACGATGGAAACCACGCCACGCACCCCCGTGCACTGCGGCAGATCCGCCACACTACCGAAATCTCTAATATAGAGGCACCGTAATTCCGTCGATAGAAGAGAAAAGAAAGCAGCATGGGAAGCGGCACCGGTGTGCAGACTATCCGATACAGCGGGGATAAAAATACGCGCTACAAGCCGCTCAAAGCAATCACTCCCCAGCTCCTCTACCAGTACAACCCTCCCCAAGACCAGCTCTGACATTGCCCGCCCAGCCGCTACGCCCAGCGGTTGCCCCCCTTCATCCAGCTGTTCACTCCCGTAGGTGAGGTGTGCCCCGACAGACAAAACAGCCCGACCCGTGTAAGGTTTTAACCCCCCTCTCGCCACCTCTGGCGTGTCTATGGCATAGACGGTAGTTAGAATGAAGCGCTTGTCCGCGTCCTTCACAGCTACACTCTTCTCTCCATCACCCCATGACTCCAGTTCTGANCTTATAGAGCGTCTCTCATTCTCGTGCATAAGCCTATGCACATGTTCGTCTGACAACACAGGGGCCAAACGTACTGTATCCCCATCTACAACTCTCGTGACAAGTGCAGCAAAGAAGCGCCCCCCGTTCTCCTCCTTAGCCGTTGATTTTCCGTCGCCATTGTCGCCTGAAAGATACTGCAACATCTGTGCAAGGAGTAGAGCTGGGAAAGCACTCTCTTCTCCGCTGAAACGAGGCAAATTCCCCTCCTCGTCAAGCCGAAGATCCTTCAGTACATCTCGCCGAAGTTGCCATACCCCTTGGCGTGCTTTCCTGGCTCGTTCTTGCAACGCCATCAGATGCTGATACCGACAATTCCCCCATCTTCCCCCCTGTGGTTTCTGAATTCCTTTTTCTCCCCCGACAGAATCTAACCATGCCAGCCCGCGCTGCATCATAACATCGGCTACACTAACCACAGCCATGAGTGGAGGGCAAGTACTGTAGTCGAATACAGCTCCGGTAAAGTACCCCAATATTTCGGTAGATGCAGAACATCCTTTTTTTAATATAAGTTTCTTCACAAGTGTCACCAGACGGTCCCATGAACTCAGCGACGCCTCCTGTTCCGTCGTCTCGAGCTCATGAACAGTCTGCAATGCCCGCGACGCTTTCTTTGCCAAACAGCTGTACAGTTGCTCTGCCTCCTNCCAGCACGAGGTCGGCAAGCGAAGCTGCAGCGGCCACCCCCAGAGGCTCCCCCGCTGCATCCAGATGTTCGCTGCCGTAGGACCTCGACGACGAAGAACCACCTACACTCGTCACTGGTGTGTCATCCAGTTTCGCCTTTGGCACGGTTATGCCCGCAAGCTGAAACTGCCTTGCCTCTACATCCCTCACTCCCCGGCTCACATAGCCTACTTTACTCTGCGGGGGGCTCTCGAGGTCCACATAAGTTTTTGACGGCACTTTCAGTGAAAGGATTACAGACGGAACTTTCCTCGCCTCTTCATCATCCACTCGCGAGTCAAGGTCCTCACAGCTCGTCAGCGGAACACAGTCGACAGTCCGCCCATCTATAACCTCAGCAATCAAAGCCGCATGGAAAGTGCTTTCTCCATCCTCCGCCTTGGTGTTAACATACTCTATTCCCAATCCCTCCAATTCGATGTCTCTACAGTTCAGCAACTGGGCCAGCTTCAATGCAGGCAACTCGAATTCGTGCTCTTTATCTCCCCCACCCATGGTATGCACATCTCGGCTTGCCTTAGTGGGCATTCTAATCAGGGTCAAATTCAATTATGTATAGACAAAAACACCAACAATAAAACCAAAGAACTGCTGGCAGATAAAACCAAAGAAGTGCTGGCAATGGTCAACGGTCAGTGTCCGCAAGGCTGAACACNGAACTGCTGGCAGATAAAACCAAAGAAGTGCTGGCAATGGTCAACGGTCAGTGTCCGCAAGGCTGAACACCTGAAACAGCCTGCGTCGTGCTGTCGCCCAAAAAAAAATGCACAGAAAGAACTGCAACTGTTTAGAATCCCTTTATCTTTTTACCTGTGGAGAAGCTTCATTAATTTTAAGGAGTTAAAGCAAGAGAAAAATACCTTCTGCTCGCCTCACATAAGAAACCTCTGTCTCGGTGCAGCGACGCGGGAGACGTGCACGCACCGTCGCGCACGAGCGCCACTGGAGTGGCTGGGATTGACCATAGTCAGCGATAGTGTAAGAGTAAGGTATATATTATATATATAATAATAGATATATTATTTGAAATCTTAGGATTTCTCGATTAAAGTATAAGTAGAATTTAATAATATTAATAGAATTATAGATGTATTAGGAGTTAGAGCTCTAGAGCCGGGCCAACACGACACCTTGACCTGTGTGCACCTCGTTCTGAATGGCTGGCCTGCTCGCACTGGCGAGGGAAGCAGATACTAAACAGGAGAGAGATTTCGGTGGAGTTTACCATCAAAAGTTCTGTAATTTGGGGATTTTCATTGAATTTAATATTAACTTGACGTTATTTCGGTAATTTTCATGTAGATCCATTGACAGGGNGGGATTTTCATTGAATTTAATATTAACTTGACGTTATTTCGGTAATTTTCATGTAGATCCATTGACAGGGAGATCAAGAGAGCGACGTAGACACGCCTATATTATAAAACTATATAATACTGGTATTTTAACACTGTGTTACAACGCGAGCCACAGTGACCTCAGATGATATTTCATAGAGTTATTTCAAGTTTCTATTGCAGTATAAGAATTCCTGTAGGGTTTGGCGGCAGTTCATAGAAAACATTTGTAGTAAGAGAATGCGAACGAGATGATCGATACGGTCTTTCTATGGCTTAGGTCTTAGGGTTTAGGGTCTGGCTGTTTGTTTACCTGGCGTATCTTTGCATTTATAATTTATTCTTTAAAGTTTAGTTAATTGTTGGTCGTTTATCATTACCTCTCACTCCTCTATAAATGATTATTCATTCATTAGGGTTTAGGGTTTAGGGTTTGTGGCGGGGGTCGTCGATCTCAGTGGAAGGCCGTAGAGAGATGAAGTAAGGGGAAATTCTGAGTTAAGTGTTTCTAAAAACAGCTGACCTCTACTAAACTGTCTGCGCGTCCTGGACAAGGCCGTCGAAGGGCCTGAGGCTGGTGAGGAGATGAATCGCAACTCACCATACTACACCTGCTGCAACAAGGCAAATCCACATGCAGGTGCACCCAAGCCCCCTGCTGATGCATGCATTAACATTGTAGGTAATTGGTGAGTGCTTATTTGGCCATCAGTAGCCGACGTGCACGCAAGCGGGAAAATCTCTACAAGCTACGGAGAGGAGATGCTACTGGTGCTGACTTGAGTCCACCTTCCTAGTCTGACGATACACGCTTGGATGGAAATAAAACAGCAGCCCATTGAATTAAATGTTAACACTATCCTCAAGAGCAAGATATCTGCGGCTTCAGTCACACGATATTATGTAGGCGTCCTCTATTAACATTGTTGTTGATGCGTATAGGGCCTCAACAAGTCGCTCACCCCGAGCTAAAATTCTTATATTTATTGGTTTATGCCAGTAACCAAAGAACCTAACCGGAGAAGCGTTGCATAGAGCGCGTCAGCATCGGCGGCGACGCAACTAGAAACTGTACAGCTGCGGGGAAGCAAGCAGGAATCTGTCTAGAGAAAAATAAGGAATTATAAAGTGGATGTTGAGATAAGTGTATAATTTTTAAAATCATACAGATAAATGCAGAACCTTATGTCACAGCCATTTGTTCAATGCGCCGAGAAAATACTAGCCGGTAAGACTCTCTACTAGCTGGAACACCTGCTGCCCCCACGTCTTCCTCGTTTCCCCCTAACATTCAGCTATCTTTAGAAAGTTGAAATATCGTTTTCTGTTCCAGTGCACCCTATGTGACTCCAAAACCAGTGCACTGATGAATGCG
>NW_024015325.1:0-5100 GCF_000499745.2 Eimeria mitis | reverse complement strand
TTCGGCTGCCTCCTAGAACTCACGAGCTGGCAGCGTGCACACTTTCACCTAACCCCTGCTAGCTCCACCAAACCTGCAGCGCAGCGCAGAAACAACCAGCTATGCACGGGAGATCATGGCCTTTGTATTGTAACAGTCAGTCTTGCTGTGGTAAGTTTACTTGTTCTTCCCGTTCGCTAAGCGCCAGTGGCTGAGACGCCGCACTGCTACAAGCAAGTTCTGGAGACATTGTATTGCAACGCGAAACAATTTATCGTGGTCTTGAACATTAGCTTGCCCTACTTTAAGAACTTTCAACTGAATGCATGCAGTACGCCAAGAAGCTCGCACAAATGCAACACACGTTCTTGTTCTCCCTCTGTCGTCTGCGGCAAAGGCAGAGCGGCGCGACTGCTAATGCCCTTTGGCGTCCGTTAACTAAACCCTCCGACTATCCGCTGACGGATCGTCGAACCGTGCGGAGATGTCTCTGCAGACTCGGGTGCAACAGTTGCAGAAGCGAGAACAGAACTAGCAAGGCGCATGCATGTGACGCTTGTGCCTGCAGCCCTTGCGCATCCGCCCAAAGGTAGTCTACCCACATTCTACTCTCAAGAGCAATGTTTGCACGTCTGCACCGTAGTGATCCAAAAGTAGGTAGCAGGAAGATGTTTCGCATTGCACCGAAACAGTTCCTCTGTCACTCGAAGCTAGGGCGCCAGAACATCTTGCTCCCCAGGTAGCGCAGAGTACTGTAGTGACTGCTAACTCAGCGTCGCCTGGATTGTCTGTTGTAGCGTTGTTTCCTGCCTCAACGTACAAATCATGTAACCACGCTTTGGGCACTGCGGCCGTATTGTACATTCGCCTCACCCCCTGCAGAGTATTTCCTAGTGGCCTCAATCGGTCGCGTGCGGACCCAATAACGGTCAGTAGTCTACTTGCCAGTGAGGCTTGCGAAACAGCCATCTTCATAAACGTAAAAAGAGGCTGTCAAGGGCCAGAAGGCCAGCACAGAATCCTACATCGATGAGAATTATTGTGCCTAGCATTTATGCGACACAAACGCCTTTATGTAAACGGTAGCTAAAAGCTCGTGTCGCGCGATAGGTGGCTCACAGGCTATTACGTGGAGGTCATGAAGTATCGATTTGCCGCTTGATGGATAACTCACAGGAATTTTTCGCGAAGTCATAAGCATCAATGAACGATGCTACAATCATATCGACAATAGGTGTAAGACATAAAGCATGAAAGACAGAGAAGGTCACGCATCGATGCGCTGACAAACGCGTGCTCGGATTTCCGGGCGTGTATTGTAGCATTATAATCCTGGCAGAGCTAATGTGTAGCTCACCATCTCCTGTATCAGTGCACAGGGATTTTCGGCTGACGGTTCCATAGTGCCAGTCGCTCAACTGGTGACCGTCAGGAAGCCCTGCTTCATGGCCAACAGCAGGCTTTGTATATGCCAATTATTGTTCCTCTGACGCACACAACTCACCGGTTTTACGGGACGCACTGCTAGGACCCAACAGATAACACTTCCGGTGTGTTGTCCATTCAATACAGGTACCAAGGACCATCGAACTTGGCACAAACTTCACGGTGCAGCCGCGGCTACCGAGTTAAAAGCCAATACCAACCAAGAAAAATACAAAGTTCCTTGCTTTGATACAGAATGGTCTCACTTCACCCGTACTTTTGTAAGAGTACAACCCTCGTGTTGTAAAGCGAACCCCCATTATCGTTTGATTTACGGTTCATACAGAGAGCTGTAGCTGAGCACGAAAATTACCTGCAGACGGACTTGCAACACCTGTACGCGTTTTCACTTCCAATACACAAATCCACCGTAAGCCGCAGTGGAAATACTAATGGCCACATCCGGACAATGGCGCACAGACTCCAAGACAACGACAAGAGCATCCAGCAACAACAGACATAAAGCGATCGTCGCCCTGCTCTGGGCAACGGCCAAGTAACGCTCACGGTCGTACAGCTCCCGAGTAAACGTACAGACCGCAGGAGAGTAAATGCTCTCCGTAATAGCTACGCCATTGTGAAACGTAAAACTATGAATGATTTTCTAGCAAGGAGCTAAACGCTTTAAACATTAGGGATCAGGACTCAGGAAAAACACTGCCCCATATGCATTGACCTTCTGTCACAGGAAGGCAGGCTCTTCTTTTGCCCAGAACAACCACTGTCGGCACCGATTGGTTTTACGTATGCGCAAATCCAGCCTATTCTATCCGCCTGGAGTGTGCAAATATTCGTCCTTGTACAGCTACTGTGCCACAATGCGCCGGCAGCAGAGTCGACTTCCTCGGTCTTCCTAACGGATATGCTCATTCGATGCGTTGCAGGTTTTCCTTGAAGTGCCCCCCTTCCTAGCTCCAAAGCAACGCTTTGAACAGCCTTGGGGCCATTTCGCAGCAGAGTTGCCGTAGTAGAAAGCAGCACTGCAACGAACGAAGCAGCTTTGGCATCAAATGTGCCTCGGTCGACTCATGTTGCCAAATCCAGGAGGAGACAACAGGAACTGACACAGCTACACCCGTACTGTGCTTAGTCCATCGCTCCAGCGTGCCGCCGTCCAACAAGCACGGAACGTTGCCAAGTTACATTACGGTCTACGTGATTATCCTGACGCATTTGAGAAACCCTACCAAAGCATGCCACTCCTTCAACATCTAGGGAGGCTTCAATGCTTGCTGCAATTCTGCATGTGCTAAAACGCGAGCATGCCACCTACAAGCTGGACACCAAGAGCTCGTTTTGTGTGGCAAATAGCTGATCTAATGAAAGTCAAAATAACTGAGGAGCCCTCGTCAAGCCAGTTTCTTTTCATGCGGCGATGTAATGAGCAATGTGAGAGCTTAATCCGTACGTCGGCACTCACCAAATATCAAATGCCCCACTCAGACGATGGGATGCACCCACGCGACAGTATAGCGGCACATATCATCAGAAAACGAGCCTACTCTATTGAATTGTTGTCAACCAAAATGTCTCCAAGAAGTATGGAGCACCTCACCCACAAGGCTCCTGCGCAACAAGACATAACGTCAAACAGCAGCGACTACACAATCCACAAAATCAAAATGAAGTTTTCAGTGAGCCGCTGAAGCGCGTCACCAGATTTGTGTCTCTTCCTGTTTCCCATCATAGTTCGTGCAAACGCCAGCCAAGAGAAATTGTGTGGGCCTTCACTGGCAGTGTTCACATGCTGTGAGACTCATAGAACGCACGAACTGCACGGCGCAGATGCCCTAGTAGTGCATATCTGACTGGATTGAAGTCTAGAGAAAAGCGCCGCCGCCGACCGTTGCAAACGTGACTTGGAACGCGACTTTGGCAGAAGTTTTTGCGTCTCGCCGAGTCTTTAGGGCACTGTTTTCTACAGCGTGCAAGCTAACCGAAAGCCAAGGCCGGAGCGTGCTCATCGTTTTCTGCCAATCAGAAGAATGGGCAGAAGGGGCACAGAGGTCACTGTTAAAACGTGCAGGGCCCGTCTAGTAAATGACAGCTCATTTTAGGATAAGCCTGCATTTTTGGACATCCCAACCTACAAACGGGAGACTTAGTCGCTAAGAAGTGCAAAGGGCAGCCTTACCCAAGGGCAAGAGAGGTACTTCCCGTTAGCCCACAACGCTAGCATCCATTTGCTCACCCCACGCAACGCATGTATGGCTTCGCGTACAGCTCCTTCTATGAGCAGTAGCCGACCAGCAACTGGAACTTCGAAAAAAACATGGAGTACGACAAGGCATTGGAAACCAAGCGAATTCGCTGTACGCCAGTCGACTAATAGTGCAAGGTGCCTACATTATTCCAACGTCATACATACTCCCTGTTTGTTCGTAACCTTAACCTGAGGAAATTAATGGGCACATTGGATTGCTTTCGTGGATCCATTGCACTGAAATACACTCAGTATTTTTGGACATCTGAACCAGCCAACAGAGGTCTTCAGTCGCTCGGAGGAGCAAAGGGCTGCGAACAAGAAACCCCTCAGTCCCCAGCGCCAGCATCCACCTGCACACCCCTTTTATGGAGTCCGAATGCGTTCTGAAAATCACTTGAAGCTTTCTTGAAGCGCATACACCTTCAACATAGCTGGGATGCACACATGCCGATGCCAAAATGCGTTCATGCTTTCTGGAGAACCCGACAAAAGCCAAGAGATCCTCTCCTGATCGTCAAAGGTCGCACAGCCACCGCCGCGTAACAGAGCAATCTACCGATATAAAAAGCGGCATCGCAGGTCGCGATCAAGATTCGACCTTTCAAACCGGCCAATATGGTGTAAATCACGCACAAGCTGACAGCGCCGCAACTCCTGTCCAGCGCCTACCTTGCAGCGCAGTGATCTTGAAGAAGCGGATGCGCCGCCATATTAAGAACCAAAATATGGTGTGGACGAGCGAAGCACAGCGGAGTCGTCAGTACTGATCGGTTGCACACATACATTTCGTTTTGCCATGGCTAGTTGATCCTTTGCGCGTAATTCTAACGGTGTTGCACTGCAATACATGAACACACCTAGAACGGTAGACTCGAACCCCGTCATTGCTCCAAAGAGGGTCCACACGTACCCTCATAAAAAGAGGAAATGTTTTGAACGACGGCTTGAAGGAATTCCGATGCGTTTACACAATAATAGCCCATCTGGTCGTTACAGTAACAGCGCGCACAGTAGGAACACAACGATCAGTATGACAATGTCCATGTCATCTGAAGGATGTTCTCAAGTCAGGCGTGGACAGTGCGCCGACGTTGCATTAGGCGACTTGCGGTCCAACATCTGCCGTCCAGGCACTCTGGTACTCACCAGCTGGCGTTGGCAATGGCACGCAGCGAATCGCGAAAAAACAATCCACAAGGTAAGATCCTGCAGTATGTTTTTCATGAATATGTAATTCCACGGCCACCATCCTACCAGAGTACACGGCGAGTCGAGCTGATTTACAAAGGCAGGGAACGTTTCCAATCTTCACGTGCTGAAGCCAAAAGTGATAGGTCGAAACCCTGCTCTGGACACGCCGCAGCAGAAGGCTTTCCGCAGACCCTTGCCTTCGGAAAGTAAACGGAACCTTGACTGAACTCGCTCGCTGT
>NW_024015324.1:0-5102 GCF_000499745.2 Eimeria mitis | reverse complement strand
GTTACCCGCTGCCGACTGCCACTTTGCCTTTCTGATGGTCGCAACGTACCCAATTCTACATTGCCCGACCGCTGTTCGACTCGCATCTCAAGGCAGTATAAACCAGATCCTCAGGACCCAAACCAAAGTCAAAAATTGCTATAAACCCTAACATTAAGTAGATCCGGACCTACGTTCTGTATTCACCGCTCGTTGGCAGCACAGCATGCCTGACGATGCAACTACGTCAGACGCTCACGACAACGAACGATACCTATCCATTGTAAGAACCAGAATGGACTCCGCTATAAAGGCAGTGGTCCTGTCAGCTCTACAAAACGCGTTTCCGCCGTATCCGTGCTGGCAAGCAAGCTATTTTGTACAACTGCATCGACATCCCTCCCAGGCTACTGGTTGTACCAACATATCTCCCATCGCCACAACAGCGTAGCGCCATGCGCATTCTTCACCAGTCCCTGCTGCTCGCCCAGAACTCTTTTTGCCTTATTGTAGACCTTCAGTAGCATGTGGAACGTTGCCAACTGCAAGCACGCCTTGGCGGTATTGTGCCCACACAGATATACCTCTCCTAGTTCGATTTTCTGTGTACAGTCGGACTGCCTCTTGCACCTTCACTTGTGCCGTTCTTGCTTTGTGATGCTTGCTGCTCCCACAAACTCCAGGAGCAAATGCTCAATTTCGTTCCCTGCTGCAGAACGTCAGACCTGCCCAACGCCAAACAGACACAACAACGCCAAGCAAGTAGAGCTATGCAATCGGTTGCACTGCCTCTGCCCAGGTTATTTTCTAATAAGCACCGCCAAAAGGCCTCGCAACAGCTGCATATGTATGAACAACACGTTGTCGCGCCACTGCAGCAGCGTAAGTTTGGATGTCAGTGAAATTGCTGCTTAGGGCACGTATCATGCATTGAGCAAGAACCCTCCAGGTTTTTAAAGTCTCAAGCAGCTCGCCTCCGCCATTCGCAGCACGGAATAGCCTGTTGGCACCTTTCCCCAGGTTTTACGGAGCTTTTGTTGCACACACACTGCCCTCAGCCGTTGCGCAGCAGGAGGCGATCGCATTACCAATGCCTACTGCCACGCTTCTAACAAAGGATCTTCTCTACCGTCGTGCGCGCCAAAGTATCGGATGCTGCATGAACAGCTAAAGCGCGTCCGCGATCCGTCAGCAAATGGAAACTGTAACAAAAGTTCAGGGCAGTCGACAGCTTCTCGCAGTCCGTGGAGATGGTGCAACCACCTTGCCAATTGATGCGCCGCCCGTTAGTAGGGAGCAGGAGAAGAAGACAAGCGTGCTAGCGACACGTGCATCTTGACAGCATTTGGCTAAAAACGCCCACTGCTGACTTTATGAGAAATATGTTTGCTAGGTTGAACGCCATGGTCAAGCGCCGCGCGTTGCATTTTTGCAGGGAAATTTAAAAGACGCGCTAGAAACAGCCCCTTACCTGCATCTTGCATATGAGCAGCTACCTGGTGCCGGCTGCCCCACGGTCTTTCTGAGAACCGGCTCACAATCCATCACGCCCCACATCGCCGCTCTCCGATTCGCATGACAAGCCAAACAACTGCAGACTTGTAGGCTCCGCAGATAATTCGACAGATGGGATGCGCGCCAACACTACGTAGATGCACACCTACCTTCTGTATGCATCAACAGTCGCACGTACAACGCCTTCCTGGTAACACACCAAGTCAAACGCCCACAAAAACAAAAGGCATAGCGTTTTCAACTGCGCTCCGCATCGTGTGTACCTCCCTTGCCCGTTTTTGGACGAACCTCGGTGCAAAACACTCAACGCCTATTTTTCCCGTATAAATATAGTTGAGCCAAGGTGTGGCCAGTGTCCGCTGTATACCGCGGAAACCTCTGCGAAAGCAATGCGCGTTGAGTCGTGCAGCCCTCGATTATTGCGCAGACACTCCTTTTTATCAATCTGCATACAGGTGTGGGGCGTCGTTGGATTACTGGACCATGCTCTTTAGCGGTTGCAGATGAATATTTGGAGGTGTTTGACCAACCGGAGAGCCTCTTTGCATACGAGCCCCCACTTTTGCAGCTTAAGTCCACAAGGCTGCCGGACTCTTCTGCAAAGGCTGCTATGGCTCTCCGAACCATGTTTTTGCTGTCTCCGTGACCGGGAGCAAAATGTTTTATACAGCTGCCTCAACATCCCTCCAAAGCTGCTGGTTGTACCAGCACATCTGCCGTCGCCACATCAGCCTAGCGCCGCGAGCTTTCTCCACCCGCTGCTCCCACCACAAAACTCTTTCCGCCTTATGATAGGCCGTCACTAGTATGTGAAGCGTTGCCAACTGCAAGTGCGCCTTGGCTGCATTGTGCCCACACAGATATACCTCTCCTAGTTCGATTTTCTGTGTACAGCCGGACTGCTTCTTGCACCTTCACTTGTGCCGTTCTTGCTTTGTGATGCTTGCTGCTCCCACAAACTCCAGGAGCAAATGCTCAATTTCGTTCCCTGCTGCAGAACGTCAGACCTGCCCAACGCCAAACAGACACAACAACGCCAAGCAAGTAGAGCTATGCAATCGGTTGCACTGCCTCTGCCCAGGTTATTTTCTAATAAGCACCGCCAAAAGGCCTCGCAACAGCTGCATATGTATGAACAACACGTTGTCGCGCCACTGCAGCAGCGTAAGTTTGGATGTCAGTGAAATTGCTGCTTAGGGCACGTATCATGCATTGAGCAAGAACCCTCCAGGTTTTTAAAGTCTCAAGCAGCTAGCCTCCGCCATTCGCAGCACGGAATAGCCTGTTGGCACCTTTCCCCAAGTTTTACGGAGCTTTTTTTGCACACGCACTGCCCTCAGCCGTTGCGCAGCAGGAGGCGATCGCATTACCAATGCCTACTGCCACGCTTCTAACAAAGGATCTTCTCTACCGTCGTGCGCGCCAAAGTATCGGATGCCGCATGAACAGCTAAAGCGCGTCCGCGATCCGTGAGCAAATGGAAACTGTAACAAAAGTTCAGGGCAGTCGACAGCTTCTCGCAGTCAGTGGAGATGGTGCAACCGCCCTGCCAATTGATGCGGCGGCCTGTAGTAGGGGGTAGGAAGAGGACAAATGCGTGGTGAGCAGGCATGCACCTTTATTGCCATAACGTAGGCAGGCTACAGGCAGCATTAGAGGAGCCGTTGTTGGTAAGCGGAACGCCATTGTCAGTTTCTAAATGTACAGAGGCCCAAAATGCAAGCAAGATATAAACAGTTCAACCGTTGACTGAAGCAAAGCCACTACCTGCACATAGAGACAGGTGCCCTGTTTCACGCTGCGTCTGGTTTTCTCAGGAATGCATATGCCCATAACAGCTTTCCGCAGGACCCCACGAATAACTGTTCACGACGCTGCAAAGCAATTCGGTAACTCCTTATGCCACCTCCAGATATAAGTCCGGTGAACGTGGAACCTTTAAGACAAAATGCGCAAGCCACCAAATGCGTGATTCCCTACTTCACATCAATACAACGTTTTCGTTGGGCAAACTAAAGGGAGCTTAATGAGTGTTCTGCGGATAGTGGGAGTCTCGGTTGCTGAGCAGGTGCACCAGCAATTTCTTGCCTATAAGACAAAGGTACAATTTGGGTTCACATGAAGGGTACACTGCAGCATAGCAGGCGATCTGCTAAAGAGAAGTACTTTTTTTTCAACGACCGTCGACCATGCAACCTGAAGAACCCGCAGACCCAAAACGAACCGGCAAATGAGCACTGACAAACAATATTCGCATCGTAGCAGTGTGAAAATGATTTCCGCCCGTGTTTGGACACCCCACGTTCCCTGTAAGAGATTTTCAATTTATCGATGCCATAAGCACACCTTGCAGTTCGCCTATTGCACCTCGAACCTCCAGAGTGGACGGTCCGTTCTAATCTGGGAGTGTTGGCAGCTCTCCGTCGCTCAACATGCTACACATAGGCGCTCACAAACTAGTTCATGCGCATATGCTACACGTGAAACATATATCTCAGATGCTGCAGTGTTGAGTCAAACGAACTCTGTACAGTTACCGGCTCCCTCGAATTGAGATGTTTTACACTTTCAGTAGCACCCTCGTGCGCCCCAAGGCATCCCCATCTTCACCTAGCCTCACCAGGTTTGGATGCCCTCGGTAGAGTCAGCATTTATAAAAAGCGACAGATTGAACTTGGATACTCACGCTCTGTGCATATGATGCGGATCCCTTTGAAAGTCCACATCGCGATGACGATAATATTATCGTGAAATTCAATCGCGTGCTCCTGTTGGCCTAAGCCTGACGTCCTGTCTGTGATTCAAGGACACTGGAGGAAAACCACAGTCGTCCTGTCAAAAGACAAACGGGGAAAATGCGCTCCGCTGTCCGTTTCCATGGGCGAGTTCGTATGCAAGCACCGCTATCGGAATCACAAGCCCCTTGTTTGAGGCGCGTCAAAAGCAATTAATCACGTATGTACCTAATCCAGGCCGCAGGGAACGCGCGTTGATCATTTTACCGTTTTCATGTCCCATTGCTAAGGTCAGACTTTACAGAATGCCTGGCAGAATGTGCGTTATGTATTCCCTACACCTGTCGTGGACACTGCCTCAAACCCCCTTACCGCTTTAGGCAGTTGCAGTGCCGCTTATGTTTATCCAATTAACTTGCATCCCCTTTTCTTGCACATGCTCTTCGCGTCAAGCAGTTGAGCGCTTGCAGATGATCGCAGGGCATCGCAGGAAAAGCGCCGTCTTTCCGTCAATGAACAACAGAGAACCACAAAACCTTCTACAACGTCCCTACTGGCATTCCCCCCACACCGTACCGCTTTTCGAATCGCGAGCATCTGCTTGATTAAAACAGGAATACAATTGATAAGCTATGCATCCAATATGCATTGCGAGAAACGTGCTTGCAAGTACTGCATAGAAAAACCTCATGCGCCGAACACGTTAGTGTAGTGTACATGTGCTACGCAGAACGCAACCGGCCGCACACACTTCTGCGACTTCCACGACTGCGATTCCCGGCCTGCATGACCGCCCGTGACTAGTTTTAACTCTGCTCATAATCGCATCTTCCTTAACGTTTCCGTCGTCCGGCCTTCTGGTGTCTACCGAGC
>NW_024015323.1:0-5122 GCF_000499745.2 Eimeria mitis | reverse complement strand
ATGAGAGCGCTCGGAAGCCTTAGCTTGTCGAGTAGGCATATGCGCAAGGAAGCGGGAATCGAAGTGCACGCTGGTGTCTCTGGCTTGATAAGATTCGCTAAGCTATTCTGCGTTTTGACGATGGGCAACACTTGAATGTGTTACTGAAAATCGTCCGACCTCGGCACCGCGTGGCAGAGCGCCCGCATCAGTCCAAAATGCTAGGCAGAAGCAAGGGGGAAGCATTCTCCCGGTCTGCACCCACCGGATGTCTCCTGTACGTCTTGAACATTTGCGACCCTCGTCAGTCTTGCGGGCAGCAGCGATGCGCGTTTGATGCACCATGCGGAAGGGGTTGTCGTTTTGCGATTACGTTCTAGTACTAAGGTTGCGGTCGGTTCGTGTGCCCTAGGTGGAAGCAGTTCCCTTTGCCTTCAGGTGTATACGCAGTGTTTGGCGTTGGGTTCGGGGACCTCCATGAGCGAGCATTGACGGACACAATGTGGCGAAGCCTTTCGTGGCGGTATGGTCGTGTCCCGTTTTGGCCAGAAAGTATGTCCTGAGTAGCGAACGCGTCTGTTGCATCAGTTTCCTGGCTACTGTCACGTTTCATGTTGCCGGATGGCCGGCGTGGATGTATACGCGCATGCGTGCAGATGTATGGAATTACTTTGGGGGGAGCAATAGAAGCTGGTTTTGCCTGGGAGATGCTCTTCTCCATTGGTGTGTAGTGGTGCAGTGCGTTCGTGCGTTTGCAATACGATATGCGTTTGTGAGGCAGAGTCTGCCATCGCAAGCGGCGTCATCGGATTAGTTGCGGAGTACGTGTGCGGCGCGTTACTCGGTGGGAGGCAGTATTGACAAGGCTAGTTGCTGTGTCGAACGTTCAATAGTATGGACGAGCGGTACGGTCACATCAAATGGTAGTTGTTCTGCTGAGGACTGCAGAAGCGAAAGGCAGGCCGTGGCTGTAGGCGCGTTTAGCACTATATCTGGGAATAGGTACGGCCGTTGCACGAAAAGAACGCGGAGCCGGCAGCTCATTGCGTAGCTCGTAGGCAACATAAGGAAGAAAGCAGAACCTATAATGCATCCGAATATTTCTTGTTCGACGATATCAATTGCGTTGTGCTCTCTTTCCGTTTGTGCAGTTTATGGAAGTGTAACTGATTTTCGTTCAACCTCGGCGCTTGGTGCCATTGTCTACATAGCTCTCAAACATTATAGGCCAGGGTCAGCAGGAAGCAAGCCCTGGGTCTGCATTCGCGTGATGTTTCAAGCGTGTCTTGAACATTCTCGCTTATTGTTGGACTTCGAACAAAAAGTAATTCTCCAAGGGCTGGCCGTGCACGCAGCTTCATCGTTTTGCTGTTAATGTACAACTTGCACTCGATTCTCTTGCGCTGGATGAAAACAGCTCCCTCTGCCGATAGGAAGTTATGCAGTATTGGACGGAGAGCTAGGGGACCTGCATGTGTGATCGTTGTGTGGCTGCGGAGTTTGCATGTGCGTGTCTACGTCGGCGGTGTGGCGAAGCCTTTTTTGGGTAAGAACGCTTTCTGCTTTTCGCAGGAGGTACGCACTCAGAAATCCACTCACTTGCTGCTGGGCTGTCTTGGGTATTTTTACGTTTGAATCATTCTGATGGGAGGCTCGGGTGTGCGCGTACGTGCGTGCATATCAAGGGACTTGCAGTCTGATAAAGTGCTAGTTCTCGTTTTGGTTTAACGGTGCATTCCTTCGGCATCTTCTGCGACACGGTGTTTCGGTGTTTCGGCGTTTTCAATATGAGTTTGTGAAATGGAATGGGGTACTACTAGCGACGGCATTGGCTCGGTGATGCAGTGCGCCCGCAGCGCAGGACGTGGGGGCAGACGGCAGCGGCTACGCAGTGGTTTGCCTTAAACGCTAGTTAGTATTGACGAACACCTTTGTTATGTATGATGTCAGATTTTCTGGGAAGAACAGAAGTAGCGGAGGGCGTGCCGTGACCAACCGTGCTTCTAGCACACAGCGCGCAAATATTAATGGCCTTTGATGGAAGATACAGCAGGTGTAGCTCATTGAGTAACGACTAGGTAGCACGAAGGAACAGATAATCCATAGTGCTAGCTAGTGTTTCTGGTTTGCCGAGGTTCGTTGTGCTGTTTTGTGTTTTGAGTAGCTGCAACATGTGCATGCACCACAGATTTGTGTTCAAGTCGGCACGTCACGGCAAAGTGTTCATAGCACTCGAAGGTACTAAGCAGAGGCAGTGGGGAAGAAGGCCATCAATGGGCTCGCACGACGGTTCTAGCAGAACTTGAGCATTTTGGATTCTCGTTGGTCTTCCGACGAGAGCAAGCTTGACGGTTGTTGACCATTTAGGTAGCCGTATCGCTTTGCAGTTTGTGTAAAGTTTGCGATTGGGTCTCTTGTCCTGGATGATGCGCGCTTGCCACGGTTGGCGTCAGGTGTATATACAGGACTTGCGGGGGGGTTAGTGTACTTGCATGTGCGAGCATTGGGGGGCTATGAAGTTTGGGTGCACGTTTTGACGGCGGCGATGCGGAGATGTTTTTTCGGTTAATATCACGCTCTGCTTCGTGCAGGACGTACGCACCGAGAAATCTACTAATTTGTTACGGGGCGATCTTGGATATTCGAGCGTGCGCGCAGGTCATTGGAGCTGCACTGCGAAGAGATGTGGGATTTTGGCTTGCTCAAGCTCGCTCGTCTCTTGTTGTCTTTTGAGGCACTGTTGTTAAATGCGACGGTGTGCTCTTTGGTAGACAGAGTCTGACACCACAATCGGATTCAGTAAATTGGGGACACAGTTTAGGTACAGCACACTCCATGGCGAGAGGCAACGGTGGCCACATGGTCATCTGCGCTAAACGCCTAAGTGTAATAACGACCACTTCATCTTGTATGGAGAAAGTGGCTCTGCTGGAAAAGCGGTAGAGGAGGTTGCAGCGAGGCCGAATCTGTATCCAAAACGAATGGTGTAGATGCTCATGGCATTTCCACAAGTGAACGTCGAGGAACTCCTAGCGTAGCCACTGTGTAGTACACAAGAGCGCAGAACCCACGATGCAGGGTGGTGTTGCGCGACACGTATCCAGCTGTTTTATGTTCGGAGAAAGCGCAATTTGTGCATGTCGCTGTTCCTTATCAGACCTCTTCATTTAATGGTAAAGTATCCACAGCACTCCAATTTTCTAGGCACATGCAAACCAGAGGGTGACCATCGGCATGCGTGCATATGATGTTTCAGCTACACCATTTGCATTTACGCTTATCGTGGTCTCCTGAAAAGGAACCAGAAGACATGACCGCCCCATCCAGCCGCCTGCATTGTTTTTAAGTTGGTACAAAGCTTGCAGATGGTCAGCTTCCCTTCGTTGAAGTCTTCCCCATATACCGACGGCGACATACGTGGTATTTGGCGGAGTCTTTGGGGAGCTGCATGCGTGAACATTGTGATTTTTTGCAGTCTTTTTGCGTGCGCCTACTGCCGCACAGATGCAGGGCCCTCTCCGGCGCCGCAGTTGCTTGCTATTTTGGCCAAACGCGGCGCACACAATACGGAGTCAGAGTTGCGTCGATGCAGCAATCTAAGTAGCTAGACAAATCTGCGTATCTGGAGCACCAAATCAACCTCATTCGTTTGGCGCGGTTGTGGGTACCGTCATTGTCCAGCTCGTACGAGGCCATGCATGGATGTTTGTGTGTATCCGCGTATGGGGATGGAGTTGCAGTGAAAGAAGAAGCTGGGGTGTATTTTGCGTTTATCATGCTCTTCGTTGATATGCACTAAAGCGGGCAGCTTCGGCGTTTCGTTATACTTGTGCAAGGCACAGTCGACATCACAAACGTGATCAGTAAATTGGTGACGCGCCGTGGGTGCAGGGCGACACGTAGTGGAAGGCAGCAGCGACCACGCGGTGATCTGCTTCCAGCGTATTGCAGTGCTTGCGGACGCATCGGTTATGTGTCAGCTATGTATGATGATACCTGTTCTGGGGGCAGTCGGAACGGGGAAGACGGGCTGCAACCCGAGTCGCCTTTAAGCCGACATCTGTGAATAATCAGTGCTTTTACACGACAGAGCTTGGATGCCGTAGCTTGCCGAGGAGGCATTTGATAACGTGCAAGCAGGCAGGGTCCGAAGTGCACGCCGGTGTCTCCGGTTGGTTGAGATTCGCTAAGCTGTTTTGCGTTTTGATGATGGGCAACCATTGAATGTGTTGCTGAAATTTGTGCGAGGTCGGAACCGTGCGGCAGAGCGCCCGCAACGATTCAAAGTACTAGGCAGAGGCACGGGAGTAAAGCAGGCTCCCGGTCTGCACGCGCCGGATGTCTCCTGTACGTCTTGAACATTTGCGACCTTCGTAGCTCTCAAGAGAAGCAGCGACTCAGGTTTGATGCACCATGCGGAAGGAGTTGTCGTCTTGCAGATACGTTCTAGTATTAAGGTTGCGGTCGGTTCGTGTGCCCTAGGTGGAAGCAGCTCCCTTTGCAGGCATGTATACGCGGTGTTTGGCGTAGGGTTCGGGGACCTTCATGTGCGAGCACTGTGAGGTTATGCAGTTTGTGTGCAAGCGTCTAGGGACACGATGTGGCGAAGCCTTTCGTGGCGGTATGATCGTGCCCCGTTTTGGCCAGAACGTATGCTCTGAATAGAGAACGCATCTGTTGCATCAGTTTCCTGGCTACTGTCAAGTTTCATGTTGCCGGATGGTCGGCGTGGATGTATACGCACATGAGTTCAGATGTATGGAGTTACTTTGGGGGGAAAAAGGGAACCTGGCTTTGTTTAAGCGATGCACATCTCCATTGGTACTACTGGTGCAGTGCGTTTCGGCGTCTGCAGCACGATATGCGTTCGCGAGGCAGAGTTTGAGATAGCAAACGCCCTCAGTGAATCAGTGGTGCAGTATGTGTGCGGCGCGTTACTCGGTGGGAGGCAGTATTGACAAGGCAATTATTGGCGTCAAACGCTCTAGTAGACTAGTGAAGGCGCTTACGCGAGAGCGCTCGGATGCCGTAGCTTGTCGAGCAGCCATAGGCAACGCGCAAGAAAGGGGGACCCGAAGTGCACGTTGGTGTCTCTGGCTTGTTAGGATTCGCTAAGCTATTTTGCGTTTTGACGATGGGCAAC
>NW_024015322.1:0-5126 GCF_000499745.2 Eimeria mitis | reverse complement strand
CGCCTCAGAACTAAACCCTAAACCCTAAACCCTCATCTAAACCCTAAACCCTAAACCCTCGTAACCGATCAACTAAAAAGATGGAGTTGAGTTTTGGTTTGTGAAAACAAAAGGCCAAAGGTTTCAGGTTTTCGAGTTTAGGGTTTGGTCGTCTGCATTAGGGTTTAGGGTTTAGGGTTTAGGGTTTAGGGTTTTGGTTGCTTAGGGTTTACACCAGCTCACGTCTGGCGCTTTATATCTATTGGTATATCTTAGGGTTTATATTCTCAGCATTCCCCCAGCAAGCAATCATCTACTTTTTCTAGTCTACGTACACCTAAAAACCCTCCTACTGGGGGGGGGCCCCCCCCTGGGGGGCCCCCCATGGGGGCCCCCCCCGTGTAGGGTGCGGGCCCTATACCCAGCAAGTCATCAGCAACGAGGCCCCCCACAGTCTTCAGGGGGTGATCGACGAGCTGGTTGAGGCGTTGTAGGGGGCCCCCCCCCCAGTATCTGTACCCTAGGGGGCCCCCCCCGTACCCTCCCCCGGGTGGGGGAGGGGGCCCCCCATAGAACTGCAGAGATCTTGCTGCTGCTGCTGCTGCTGCTCCTGCTGCTGCTGCTGCTGCTGCTGCTGCGGCAGGGGGTAGAGGTGGAATGACACCTGTACCCTCCTTTGAAGCAAAATGATTACCGCTGCTGCTGCTGCTGCTGCTGCTGCTGTTGCTGCTGCTGCTGCTGCTGCTGCTAGGGTTTGCTGCTGTATAGGCCATGGGGGCCCCAAACCCTTCAAGGGGCCCCTCGGTGTATTCTGATGGTAGTATACCGCTGTTGTCTTGCGTGTACATAACATCCTCTCCCCTTTCTTCTTCCTCTTCCTCCTGCTGCTGCTGCTGCTGCTGCTGCTGCTGCTGCTGCTGCTGCTGCAGTCTTCTCGCGGGTACTGGCTGCTTCGGTTGACAGTGTCTTTCTGCGGAGACCAGTGGTTCAGCGAAGGATTTTTGTGGGGTGAAGACAGGCGTGTCTTTGGTTGTCTTTAGGTAGCACCAACTCCTCCTTAGATTATATGTATATACACTGCAGTTTGCTGCTGCAGCGCATGCAGCAGCACAAGCAGCAATAGAAGATATAGATCCATCCTCTATCTTCTTTACGTCTTCTCCTTCGCTGTCTTTGCCGAAATATAAACACTCAAAAGATGCACTCACGCTTGATCGACTCCCTGCTGCTCCTGCTGCTCCTGCTGCTGCTGCTGGTGCTGCTGGTGCTGCTGCTGCTGGTGCTGCTGGTGGTGCTGCTGGTGGTGCTGCTGGTGCTGCTGGTTGTGGTGGTGCTGCTGGTGCTGCTGGTGCTGCTGGTGCGGATGATGGTGCTGCTGGTGCTGCTGCTGGTGCTGCTGGTGCTGATGATGGTGCTGGGGCTTCTGGTGGAGGTGCTGCTGCTTCTTCTGCTGCTTCTGCTGCTGCTGCTGCTGCTGCAGGAACTGGTGCTGCGGAGGGAGCAGCAGGCGCAGCAGTTGCTGCTGCTGCTGCTGCTGCTTCAGCTGGTTCTTTTGCTGCTGCTGCTTCTGCTGCCTCTGTTGTTGCTGCCGTTGCTTTTGTTGCTTCTGCTTCTTCTTTGGTCCCTGCTGCTGCTGCTACTGCTGCTGCTTCTCCTTTTGCTGCTGCTTCTGCTGCTGCTGTTACTGCTGCCTCCATATCTATATCCTGCGTCTCTTTTGCTGCTGCTGCTGCTGCTGCTGCTGCTGCTGCTGCTTCAGGCGCTGCTGCTGCTGCTGCTGCTGCTGCTGCTTCAGGCGCTGCTGCTGCTGCTGCTGAGGGTTCCTGTGTTGCTTCACGAGCAGCTGTCTCTGCTGCTGCTGCTGCAGGTACTGCTGCTGCTGCTGCTTCCTTGTCTTCTGCTGCTGCGGCTTGTTCCTTTGGAGCTGCTGCTGCTGCTGCTTTGTCTTCTGCATTCTCTTCTGCTGCTGCTGCTGCTGCTGCTGCTGGCTTCTGCTTTGCTGCTGCGTCTGTTGCTGCTGCTGCATCAGTTGCTTCTGCTGCTGCTTCTGCTGCTGCTGGGATGACCGAGTGTAGGATATCTGCTGCAGTTGTTGCTGCGTCTCTTGCTGCTGCAGATGCTTCTTCTGCTGCAGCAGCAGCAACTGCTGCAGCAGCAGCACGCTCGGGTTGATGAATACCGGCTTTGGCTACTGCTGCTGCTGCTTCAGCAGCACTTGTTGCAGCAGCAGCAGCAGCAGCAGCACTAGCAGCAGCTGCTGCTGCTGCTTTCTCCGCACGCCGTATAGACTCGTGCTGCTGCTGCTGCTGCTTTCTCTTTTCCTCCCTTTCCTGCTGCTGCTGCTTCTGCTGCTCAGCCTGCTGCTTCTTCTCCGCCTCCTGCTGCTGCTGCTGCTGCTGCTGTTCAGGCTGCTGCTGCTGCTGGTACTTCTTTCGGTAGTACTGCTGCTGCTCTTCCTGCTGCTGGCGGTATTTCTGACCGTAGTCCTGCTGCTGCTGCTGCTGCTGCTGCTGCTGCTGCTGCTGTTCTGGTTTTTGCTGCGGCTCATATTTCTTTCTGTAGTCTTGCTGCTGCTCATCCTTCTGCTGCTCATCCTTCTGCTGCTTCTGCTGCTGCTGCTGCTGCTGCTGCTGCTGCTGCTGCTGTTTGTATTCATTAACTTTGTTAAGAATTGCTGCTTTGAGCTGCTGCACATCTACCCCCTTTGCTGCTAGCTGCTGCTGCAGCGCAGCAAGAGCAGCCTCAAGCCGCTGCTCCCCCAGGGAGGAGGAGAGGCCCTTCTCTATTAAACTTTTTGCTGCTGCTGCTGCTAAACGCTGCACTTCCTCCTGCTGCTGCTGCTGCTGCTGTTGCTGCTGCTGCGGTTGTGGTTGTGGTTGCTGCTCCGCCTGAGGCTTCTGCTGCTGCTGCTGCTCCGCAGGCTGCTGCTTCTGCTCCTGAGACTGCTGCTGCTGTTCCTGCGACTGCTGCTGCTGCTGCTGCTGCTTCTCCTGCGGCTGCTGCTGTTGCTGCTGCTCCTGCGGCTTCTGCTGCTGCTGCTGCTGCTGCTGCTGTGGTAGCCCGAAAGCAATTGCAGCTATCTCTGTTGTGAGTTTGCTTACCTCGATACCTCTCTGCTGCAGCAGCTGCTGCTGCTGCGGCTGCTGCAGGTGCAGCAGCAGCTTCAGCACAGCATCAGGGGTGGGGGGGGAGCCTGTCCGCCTCCCCAGGCCATCCAACACGCGAGCAGCAACCTCTCGGGTGTCACTGCAGCAGCAGCAGCAGCAGCAGCAACAACAACAACAGCAGCAGCAGCAGCAGCAACAGCAGCAGCAGCAACAGCAACACCAGAACAGCACACACAGTACAGATTCAGCAGGCGAACTGCAGGGGGGACCGGCAAGAGCTCAGGGTGAAGCTTTTTCTCTAGATGCTAGCGCCCAGGGTTTAGGGTTTAGGGTTTAGGGTTTAGGGTTTAGGGTTTAGGGTTTAGGGTTTACGGTGGATGAGACTGCTTGGGTCCTTGTGCTGCTGGGGCCCCCCTAACCGACAGCAGCAAACAAAAAAGAATGAGGGGGCCCCCGCCCCCCAAGAGGTTTCTGCGCCAGGAGAGCATGGCGAGAACCCCCGTAAACCCTAAACCCTAAACCCTAAACCCTCAAGCGTTACTGCGGAGAACAGAGGCGGCGACAAAGGAAACCCAGTGAAACCCTAAACCCTAAAAAATAAATTTAGAAACAACAAAATTAGGGTTTAGGGTTTACGGGTTCTGGGTGTGTGAAACAACGCCTCTGGAGATAGGCGAGCAGGAAACCCTAAACCCTAAACCCTAAACCCTAAACCCTAAACCCTAAAAGACAGAGGAAACGCCAGCAGAAATGTGCGTGAAATAAATGACGCAAAAGAACCAAAAGTCAGAAACAACAGTATTCAAGCCTATTGTGTTCTGATTTCAACTTGAGGGTTTAGGGTTTAGGGTTTAGGGTTTAGGGTTTAGCGGTCAGTGCTCAGGGCGGAGAGGTGACCGTACACTCCACCGCCTAGGGTTTGTAGCGTCAACACCAACCTAAACCCTAAACCCTAAACCCTAAACCCTAAAATTTAATTTTAACACTTATTTCGTCTTATTTCCTCGGGTTTCGGCCCCCTAAACCCTGCTATCAAAACCCTAAACCCTAAACCCTAAACCCTAAACCCTAAACTCACAAACGGCTCCGTCGTCACCAACCACCACGTCCACCGCAAAACCCTAAACCCTAAACCCTAAACCCTAAACCCTAAACCGTGAACATTAACCCGAATTTTCACCAATGAGACGCATTCTGCCAATAGAAAACTGAAAACCCTAAACCCTAAACCCTAAACCCTCGTTTGGTCCGCCAGGTCACTCCTAGTTAAGGAGTTGATCCTAAACCCTAATATTTAGCCTTAAGAAAAAAGAAAAAAATGGAAAACAGCGTCAAACCCTAAACCCTAAACCCTAAAACCTAAACCCTAAACCCTAAACCCTAAACCCTAAACCACTGAAAGGATGTATCCGTCAAAGGCTCTGTCTCGCGAGCTCGGGGGCCCCAAGAAGAAGAGTAAACCTCTTTTGGGTGTATGTACACCTCACTGCCTTACTCTATTGAACCCTAAACCCTAAACCCTAAACCCTAAACCCTCAACAACTCGGGTTATATAGCAGGGCATATCCTGGTGCGTGGCCTCTAAGTGAAACCACCACCTTTAGGGTTTAGGGTTTACAATCATTTGTCCAGTTATTAAGAACAAATTAGGGTTTAGGGTTTAGGGTTTAGGGTTTAGGGTTTAGGGTTTAGAGAACGAGTTTGGTGACGGCTGAAGGGGGTTCAATACCTATACCTCTCCATCCTGCTCCTAGGGTTTGTTTAATTTGTGGTGTTTCTGTTTGTTTTTCTAGCGAGGAAATAACCTGATTATAAATAATTTGTATTTGTTTATTATATTCTTCTATTTGCTGCTGTATAGACACCAGAGGTTGCTGCAGCTTCTGCTGCAGTGCAGCAGCAACAGAACGAGATAAAGATATAAACTCCTCCTGTAAACGAGCCGCGCTTGCATGCGTTTCTGTATACATATAAATAAATAAATAAATAAATAAATAAATAAATAAATAAATAAATAAATAAATAAATAAATAGAGAGAG
>NW_024015321.1:0-5139 GCF_000499745.2 Eimeria mitis | reverse complement strand
GCATCCAGAGGCGCGCTTGTGTGAAAAGCTTGGGAAGTGCTCCTTCTCCTATACACAAGAAACAGTAGGACTCTAACTCACTCTTTGGTTTGGTTATGTGGGAATATGTATCAGCTGTATTATACCAAGTAGCAAGCAACAACTGGTACATGCGTCCTAGAGGTGAACAGAAGCTACAATATTTGCTGGATAAATCAATAAAGCTCAAATGATGTGATGGTGTAGCGAACAGTGCAGTGCTGCCCCGCTTACAAACTACAGCCGGGCGAATTCCTTCGTTTTGATGGCAATCTCTACAAGCGGCACCTTGGCATATAAGATGCTGACATGCAACTCGAGTATGCTGCGCAGAAATATGGTATACTTGCGTGTACCTCTAGTGCCACAAGCGAAGAGCGGATCACGGAAAACGGATTTTTTGAAAATCAAGGACACGGCAAAAAGTTGAATTACCTCACTTTAGGCTTTCCCACCGCTACCAATCGTCAATACACCAACTTCGAGCACCCACACCTTTTTCCAACTAACATATTTTGCCTGTAAATTCAGTTTATAACCCCGTAACATATGGGAAAAGACCGACTAGCGGTACAAAAAGGCTGCGAAAAACACACCCGACGGTTGCCCAACAACGTCCACCTAGTGCCTTGCTTTCGCTACAAACGCGCAGTTTCGCCCCACGTGCAGGTCTTGACTACGCGCTACATGGAGAACAGTTCACTTTTCCAGTGCGCTGAATGCATTCCTGCTGTCCAATCGCTCTCCTTCATCTCCAAGCGTCAGGTCAACGCATGCACGCAAACACAACACGTACGTTACAGATGTGTTACGCCAAACGGGTGATCTTACCTGCGGTGGGAGATTTCTGCCGGCTCGTACCCCTGAATTTTACTCAGATCTGAGCTATCTGTAGAAGAATAAAGGCTTACTCCATACGTTTAAAGACCTGTAAAGCATACGAAATCAGAACGTCTCCGATCCTAGAAGTTTACACGACAATTGCGCGAGCTGAACAAGGGCTGCCAAGACGAAGGGAAATTTTGCCCAACTTTGCAAGGTCATGCCACCACGCATTAATATCGAAACTCAGGCACAACGCCTTACCCTACAGCTCCGTCGCGCGAATGGCGAGCCATGAACAAGTGCATCCGTGCATACAAACACACCTTCCAAGTTCCAAGGAGATGTAGATGAAAGCGATGTTTCATTCCTGTGAGCTGAACACTTTGCGGTGAGGGGTCTGATCAGCCTGGCACCGAATTCCTACGTATTACACCCATCATACGCGCCAAATCAATCGCTCTAGGGTACTCTGCTGAAGGCTGCTGCAAACACCCTGGTTCCTCATGTTCAAAGACCACTGCTCCATTAATGCTCCCTACAAAAAATTCCCAATTCGTCAGAAACCGACTGTCAGCGCCGTTGACGCCTCTACAGATGCTCGCAATGCCCACATCCCGTGTGAAACGCACCCCCGCACTACTCAGCCAACGGTCGCCCAGCTCTCGTCTGCTCGTCACGTATCAACCCAATCGCACATCAAACATAAAGTGGTGCCGCTGCCGCTGCGGAGGCCACGCTTGGCTGAGTGCCGATAAGCCGTCCATCGCGTAGCCGGAGCTAATGTAATAGCGAGCGTGGCTCCCGGCCACCGTCCGCACGGGACAACATGCAAGCCGCAGGTTTGTCTGTGCCATCCACAAAACGTCGCACCACACTGGAGACTCACCCCTAACTTCGGCGTCGCAGATACAAGAGACGCACAACACTGCCTTGCTGCTTATCTCCACTGCATTACCAGCAAACTCAGACCAGCAATGCGATGAGTGCTTCTGAGCCTTTTCACGCAAACAAAAACACACCTTCTGAAGCAACATGCGAATCCTGCGAGCGTAGCCACTCCCGTTTCACCCCAGCATACCCAACACCAAAGCGGTACTAGCAGAAGAGATGCCTGGCGCACCAAAGTGACGCTGTGTCCTGATGTTCACAGTCTGTAGAACTCATGCAGAATATTACGTCTCTGCAGAGCCACCGCCCCACGGACGCAAACGTTCACATATGCGGAGAAGGCTGGTGTAACCCTCCCCACACTCCGGAGCCCCACAAAACTCGACGGAAGCAGCGTCGCAGATACAAGGCACGCACAACATTGCATCGCTGCTTAGGTCCACTAGATTACAAGCGCACACATGGCCGCACTATGATGAGTGCTCCTGTACCTGCGCCGGCAGGCAAAACACACCTGCTGAATTAACATGTGAATCCTGCCAGCGTAGCCACTTCAGTTTCACCCGCCCACACCAGAAACCCACCCCACCCACGCTAGCGCAGATCCTTCGTGATGCACCAGAGACGTAATATTCTGCATGAGTTCTGCAGACTTTGAACGTCAGGAGACTGCGTCACTTTGGTGCGCCAGGAATCTCCTAAGCTAGTGCCGCTTTGGTGTTGGGTGTGCTGGGGCTCTGAAGCTCTGTCCTGACGTCCACACTGTGTAGAACGCATGCAGCACATTACGCCTCTGCAGAGCCACCATCTCAAGGACGCAAACGTTCGCACATGCGTCTACGGCAGGTGCGACCACCACGCACTCCAAATCCCGACAGAAGTCAACAGCATCTGCAGCACGACTCCCAACGCTACTTGCCAACCGCAAACGCAGTGGGACAGCCAAACATGGGTACGTGCCGATGCAAACGGAATTATATGCTGCGCGTTGATGCCCCAACGACCCCACCCAACAACCGTCAACACAAGCGTACTCCGCAATGCTGATGCGGCCTGCTGCCAAGCGCCCCAATGCTTCCTCAAATAGCTTATTGCTCTGCTGGACGGCTTGCCACCTCGCGACCTACGCACACCCGTACCGTACCCACACCTGTCCGGAGACCACTCTGCAACCTGCACTGCTATCATGGAAAAAGCAAAACGGTCTGACAGATTCTGACAGGCATCCTTCCTACCAGCGCACTGCAGCCACCCACAACTCTCCCGTTCAACACCTAATCATCCACCTGTCGCTGTACACCTGTTGCACTGTCCCTCGACAAACACAAATTGTTTTCGCTTTTGTGTTTGAAGCCGTTGCTTGCAGGTCTTACCTCCTGAGCAGATTCACGCCTGCTTCGCTCGTACCCACGCCACTTGACACTCTCGTCAGGCACTCTCCATGGTCTCCGAGCTCATCCCGTGTTGCCTCAGTGCCTCTTCGATACTCTCGCAAATCGTAGAATGCGAACGCTTGGTTCCCACCTGTTCAAGATACAGCATAGCCCAGCACAACAGGCACAAAATGCTCGCACAGTTCACTGATGTCGCTCCCACAGGGTCGACACTAGAGCTGCTGGAGAGACGTATATGGCGTGTCGGCGTTCCTAAAGCAGTACATCGCCACTGGGGTCTGCTACACTTTTTCAATATATTGCGAATAAGCCGTATGCCCCTTTGGGTTTCCCCATGTCTTCGCGATGCATACCTCCTGCGTAAGAAGTCATTCTCCACTATTCATGGCCGTGCCGCCTAATTCCCATCAAAAAACGCTTAGCTTTCCTATGCTCATCACGTACCTCACCGCTCCCCCACTGCGCATAACAACTGACGCAAATGCCAAGCTTGCTCGGCGGGTCAAGCGCCGGACGTGTCAATGAAGACTTCTATGCAACGCGCGCCGGTTGTAATAGATGTTTTGAACGTGAAAGGAAAATTTTGCTGTCCACATATGTAGGAGCTCTAACTGTTCGAGCTCCATTCAGGCCTTCCTTGAGCAGCCTACCTTTAGGAACGGTCAAAAATACCGCAAGGCTCGCCCTGCATTCTACATTTTCAAATAACTGGTGATGCTTGCTAACAGAAGCATATATGGCAGCCAGCCAAACAGGCAGGGATGCCTCTCTAATGTTGGGATGTCTGACTTTTCGTTAGCTATGACGTAGAATTCTCGCATGCGAAGACGTGACCTGAAATCTCATCGAGCACTTGTCGACGAACGGTCAAGCACTTTGATGCATGTGGCGTGATCCTGAAGCTTGGGAGCACAAGGTCTATATGCATTGACGCGCTTGTCAACAATGGCGGAAATGCTGGATTTGTGGTGAAATCAGTGATCTGGATGATACTTGCATTGATCAGAGGTGAATCCCGCATAGCACGATGGTGTCAACGCAGCGCATCCTGGTACGATGTGAGCGTGATTCCCTTTTCTGCTCCGGGACGAGTTATAATGTCTGCTGGTCTTTTTGTCCGTGGCTGTCATCACATCACAATTGAACAGGCTGTGCATACAGGCAGTCCGACGAAAGGTATCGCACTCGAGTGATTAGTATGGTCGCTCTCCACATTACGTGCCTTCTTTCGGTTATGAGTATCCGGGCGCGTGCAAAATGTAGCCGTCCACGGACGTGGCCGCTTTGTTGGTTGCGATACGCGTCAACACTTCTTGTTCTTCCATTATCTAACTTGAGCCCAGTAGGAGCAATTTGAGCCATCAATCCATATAAGTGCATCCATGAGGGCAATGTGAAGCTTATTCGCCCAAGCAGGTACCTCAGGTCCAACCGCTACCGCGCTATACTTTCGGCGCTCTGCATTTGACAAGCAATACGCTAGGTAGGGGCATGGCAAACCATGTGAAACCGCCAGGAAGCAGCACCCGCCACGGTGACGGGCGTAATGCTGCACGAATGGGAATTCACAAAAATCGCCAACCGAATTTCTGCGGGAAACATATTGTGAGGTGGAGCATGCGCCAATTGCACTTGGCTGGAGAGAAGTCATCCTTAGAGAGCAACAGCACGCGGCTGCTAAAAACGTATAAGCATTGTTCGCAGGTTTGACACTGGCCATATCTCCGGCGACGCAGCAAGGCACAGAGGCAAAAAAGGAAGAAGAGAATGGCTTGTTATACTGACCATTTTTTTTTTCTTTAACAAACTGCAAGGGAAAAAGAGAGTGGCCAGTGAAACAAGCCGTTCCCTTTTTCCCTGGCAGTTTGTCAGGGATGTCGACGGAAGGATTTGAAAGGGCAACGCTGTGCTGTGATGACGCGGGGGGACGCATGCTTCCGAAGGCCCTTCTTTCCGCCGATTCGTTTCAGTGCAACAATAGACGTCCGGCTAAGTTTGTTGCCGCCCAGCGGCA
>NW_024015320.1:0-5147 GCF_000499745.2 Eimeria mitis | reverse complement strand
AACAGCAAACCTTTTTTCGCAGAGATTAACCCAGTGCTACGATACTGACGGCTTCTTGAGAATCACAGGAGACACATGCCTCTCTCACTTGGCGCATGATACTCCCTCATTAGGAACATCTTCCGTCTACAGCGTACCCTCTGCATTTTTTCGAATTTCAACGGGTTTTTCCTGCTTCGTCGAAGACAATCACACAGGCATCTTCAGGATTTTACCTGTGACAGCGCCGCATGTTCTAAGGGAACCTAAGAGTACTTCTACCCCACAATCATCGATGATCCGCAACAACTCTAATTAACTCTAGTCCTCAGGAATTACCGAGCAGAAACCCTTAGGCGCTCAAAGCAGAATGGAAACTGGGCGAACAGCGACTGTCCATGTGGTTCGCAGGTCAGGGGCACACATGCACATAACACTGAAAGACAAAACTTATATACAATACACTACCAGCGAAGCCTCGACAACCGCTACCGTGGAGAACACCTAAGCAACACCCTCCCGTAGGAATTTTTGTTTGCAAATCGCCACTAGTACATACCTTCCCTGCAACAAAGAATTACAAGCCGACGCTGTGCTACTGTGCAACCGAACATGCATGACGAACCTCCTGCAGATTTATCGGGAGTACTCAATAAACACCCGCTAACTCTNTGCAACCGAACATGCATGACGAACCTCCTGCAGATTTATCGGGAGTACTCAATAAACACCCGCTAACTCTGAAAACAACCGGTAGGACAGGTATGCAGTGTCGAAGCTAAACTGACGGTACACAGGACGGAGCGTTGGAACCCTTAGCTTGCCGAGCCGCTCCTAAGCAGCACACATCTATTGCTAGCCGTAGATGCGGCCGTCAGCAGGACTACAGGGTTACGGAACTACTTCACGGCTGCATTTCACGGCAACCAGCAAGAGACTCCAGAGCAGCCGCCCGCTGCCAGCAGGTGGGACACGCGCCGAATGCTTGCTAGATCAGGTTACGCGCCCCCTAAATGCATACCGCCACATGTGGTGTAGCGAGTGATCCCACCGGGGCATGTAGGAAGTAGACGTAAGGCGGTGTGGGCGCAATAGTGACGGAACGCATGAGATGTTTACTGGAATACGCGCTGCACTCCAGCATAGCCTGAACAACTAAGTCTGTCAAGAAACTGTGGCCCATGGGCTTGCTATGATTGATTCCCAGCTCCACAATGCAAGACCTGAACACCATGTTGCTGGCACATTCGGCCAAGCCTGAACATCCACTAGCAAGTACGAATATGCAGTCGGCGTAGTTCGCAAATTATCATCCTGCGAGGATATCTGACAAGGCGNACTAGCAAGTACGAATATGCAGTCGGCGTAGTTCGCAAATTATCATCCTGCGAGGATATCTGACAAGGCGTCCACAGAGACTGCATCTGGCGACGTGGTTATGCCACAATTCCACCTTTTCGTCACTACGGCACATCAGACCCACTAGCTGGTAGCGAAACGCGTTCGTCTTAAACAAGATATCTGAACTATATGCACAAGCACATTCCTACATACACGTGGATAAGCACGAATGGATGCAGATGTGCACTTGCAACGCAAACAGTTCGTGACGTTTGACATATGCATCGAACATGGGATCGCAGCCTGAAAGCAGCTCCAGATGGGGGGCGTCGTAGCCCTCATGTAGAAATCAAGAAGAGTAATTCCTTACACAACCCTCCTCCCAAACCGTGCGGCCGCCGGAACATTCTACCCAAATCCCGATCCACTTGCAGTGTGCAATGCCTTGTCGGCGGCTCGCAACAAAGAAACGCATATGCGCTGAGGTACGAACTTGGCCACACGTGCAAGCTAACGGGTGCAAGAAGCACCAATAAGGTGTAACGACAAAGAAACTTGCAAGCACAAAGCGGTGCACGAAGGCGTCCAAAACTCGGATGTACAAGACTACTGCTGTTATTGGAGAACATCGGAAGTAAAAGCTTACTGCCAAAACCAGAGAATAATTCGGCTGGCCGCCCTCGTCGCGCGGAACGTACTTCCTTGGGGGTGAGTCTCTCTTATCCTAAACGATTGTGCTAGCCAAGAACTGCTGCAGGGAAATGCGCATGCAGAACAGTGTGTTTCCGTGGCTTTGGTGCTGTGTTCAGAAATTCGACCAGCTGCGGCACAGAGTAAGGAACCGCTGCTGTGACGGTGGCGCTCGGAGTCCTTGCTGCTGTAGTGCAAGTCCCTCGAGAAAACTATCGCGTTCCACTTTGGCACCTTCATTACCACCCTGTTCTTCTCTCTCGAGCACTGAGACTAGAGCCTCGGCTGCCCCATGCATATGGCCACGTTAACACGCAGCGCATCACGCACCGCCTACAATTGAGGAACATGTCTTCGCCGCTCCATCTGCTGAATTGCAAAGCCAGAAGGAACGGAGCTGCTAGCGTCTACATAAACTTCGTCGCGAGGCTCTAGAGTCTGGACTCGAGCAATCACCGGTATTGCAGACACGGTTATGCATCCATATGAAGGCAGAAGATGTGATGCGCACCGCCAACGATTCCGAAAGCGTTGTCCGCAGCAGGCAAAATGACACAAACCACCGCTGCTGCAAACATATCTCCAACGGTTCCTCGCGGTATCTATACAATTCAGGGGAAGCTCACTCAAGGCCTGCCCTATCTGCCACGACGCCTCTAAAATGCAGTTTACAACCGTTGCCTGCACTCCGGCCTCCCTGACCCAGCAGTCAGTCAAACGCTACGACCTAATGGGCTGTGGGTGGCGACCAGCCAATATATTCTGGCGTATGCTTTACCGTGCGCTTTACAGTTGCTTTGGCAACTTCGTTAAACTCATCGAATCAGCAGGCCTGTCTCAAAACTCCGTTCGCTCACTGCTTCCACCTGTCTCATGCGACGCCGTGAGCGTACTCTCTGCACGGCCGAACATCATGACTCATGCGAATTCACCTACGCCGGAGATCCAGTGACTCAAGGCAGAAACGCATTCATGGTATCTTCGAAGACGCGCGTTGCGATCGAAAGCCTGTCGGCGATATCTCTAAACACAGCCATGCTACTCCGTGTAAGTACTAGCAAAGGGTCAATGCTTCCACGAGTGGGTAAACAACAACGCTTAGAACAGCATCAGCCTACGCCACGGCACTAAATGCACCGAGCTGCTAGGCGCAGCTCTCCCACAGCTCAGGGACCTTCAGGCGCTCTCACGGGCAAAGAACAGGTGTGTTTTATGTCACACGTATGATCCGAAGGAAAGCGCGGAGAAACGCTTATCATTGCTACGCAACGCAATGCAAAAGCGCCTCAACGTTCTGCCGTTGGACACATACCACAAGTTGCAGCGGTCAATGACTGGCAGCCACACGCACAAGCTGCGCAGAATCGTAAGTATAGATGCCTCCAGGGGAGCAAGCTGTGCGAATGATACACACACGCCGCAGATGTCACGGTTCATACAAAAGGGGACGGTCGGCAGTGATACAGCGGATCCAGGAACCAAGCAACGTTTGTTAGAAACTAAACCAAACCTGCGTGTGAACTGAAGGGGGGGAGGGTACCGCCCATGCATAAGAAACATGTAAGATGCATGGGCGCTGAACCTGGTGCGTGGTTTTCCTGAGGAACCGTTGACGGAAACACCGTACCCTCTAAGTCATTATGAGGCTTCAAGCGTCTCTCTTGTCTCTGAGCGGCTCAAGCATACAAGAATCCCTCACGTTCAATTAGCAAATAAGCCGCAAGCGTATCTTAAAGCACAAAATTCCTACTTTATCACGCTGAATCGACTATTTTAGTACTAAAAGCACTCGAGCCCTCCGCGGACCAATTCGTCAAATTCGTGTGACCACAGCTGACGGAAAACATGGAAACAACGAGATTTCCCTAGTGGAGGCCATCGGGAAGAAACCAACAAGCTTCGAGGCTCCTCAACACGCATGCAGGCGCCTCATCACTTCTACCTTTAATCTAGCTACAAAATCAAAATAACTAGGCGCTCCAATCTTCTCTCTGCAGATACGTCTCCAAAATATATGGATCCAACCACTCGAGAGAACTGCACTCAGAGGCACCCCCTCCATGCCACGCTTGCTCACGCTCTAAGTTGTATCGCGGCACACATGTGACGAACTTCCTGCACAGCCGACAACATCGCTCCCTACCTTGTTCTTCCGTCTGCCCACACAGGACAAACGCGAGATCCGTAAACCACAAGCTCCTTAGGCGCCACAAACTCAACAGCTCCCACTCCCTACCCAGCTTCGTACGGCAGTCCCCTTCTCCTCCGAAAGATCCAGGCAGCGCTCAAACCGCGCAACAAGGCATTGCTCACACTTTGAATAGCGACACGCTACCGTCAATAGCATGCGCCTCCAAACCCGCCCACGCGACAGGACCTTATATCTCTGTTTCCGACGGACTCCGCAACATAAACCTGAACTACCAGCTCCACTCACCACAGCTCAGTTCGACCACACAGCTCAAGCACTGCATTATCTTGCACGCACTAGGGACCTCATGGCAGTGCACCCTAGACCCGCTGGTCAACCCACATTCAACCAGCAACAAAACCAAACAAAAACCAAAATCTGCAATGTCAACATACACCAGGTATTGCGTCTCATCGCAGTAGACCCCAGCTGTTCCAAAACCCCCAAACAGCTTGTCCTGCTACGCGCCTCAACTACAAGCCAAGCATCCCAAACACCAAGCATTGCCGCCTAGCAAGCGAAACGCTCCTTACCTGCCCTTCTCCAGCGCAAACCGCCCAACCCCTCAACGACCCTAACGCACTCTCTGCAATTCCTGCACGCCTACGCTGCCCTCGTCCTGTTCGTCTACATGTCACGTGCATACGCATTCCCTGGAAAATATCCCGCAGTCGCGCGAGGCCCCCATATATATAAGTCCCCCTTTTTGTTCATGACCTTCCTTCGAACCCATCCAGCGCAAATGAGCGTCAAGCGCCGGCAACAAGTCTAGCCCCAGACCCTCTTCCCTGCACGCTACCCGCCACAAGCACATCGCCCCCATACCGCCCGTCAGCACGCATCCCTCCTGCACAGCTGTCTGCCTGGCACGCGATGGACGAACTTCCTGCACAGACAATAACATCGCGCACTACAGCCCTCCTCCTTACACACACAGTACAAGCCG
>NW_024015319.1:0-5147 GCF_000499745.2 Eimeria mitis | reverse complement strand
GACGATACGGACCTAATAGCAGCAACAGTAGTAGCAGCACCGGGTGCAGCAGCAGCAGCAGCAGCAGCAGCAGCAGCAGCAGCGGCAGCAGCAGCAGCAGGGAAGGGATGTTACCTCGAGCTGTCTATGAGACCCCCGCACAGCAGCATCACGAACAGCAGCAGCATCGCCGTTGCCAGTGCCTGTCTCAGCAGCAGCAGCACTGTGGTGTACAGACAGCCTGTTGGTGCTGCTGCTGCCCCAAGAAGCTCTCATCCAGCTCTGTTGACTGGCCCTGTATGAAGCCTTTGCTGCTGCTGCTGCTGCTGCTGCTGCTGCTGGTAAGGGCGGTGTTGCAGCCCAGTGCAGCAGCGGCAGCAGCTGCAGCACCACCAGCAGCAGCAGCTGCCCGATGCTGCAGCGCTCCTCCGGGTGTAGAAAGGTCCACGCATGCATGCGGGCGAAGACACCACAGAATAAGAAGTTGCATACAGCAGCAAACTCGCGGACTTGCTGCTGCGCTGCTGCTTCCAGCTGTGCGTCGGAGGCATCCTGCTGCTGCTGCTGCTGCTGCTGCAGCTGCGGCAGCAAATACACATACGCAAGGGACGCAACAGAAGCAGCAGCACCCCCGCAGCTGCTTCCTCCATGGGCTGCTGCACTCCTGCTGCTGTGGCGACGTCTGCTGTGCTGCAGCTGCTCGAGGCCTTCTGCTGCTGCTGCTGCTGCTAGCAACCCCTGCTGCTGCCAGGGGACTGTCCATGCAGCAGGAGGTACCGACAGCAGCAGCTGCAGCAAAAACAGCAGGGTGCTTCTTAGTACTGTGAACGTTCTTATATCTCTTTCTTCTTGTACTGCTGCTGCAAGCGCCTGCAGCAGCTGCTGCAGCGGGAGAACGCCCCGAGGCTGCTGCTGCTGCTGCTGCTGTTGCGGGGCGCAGCAAAACTGCAGCAGACGCCAACCAGAATGCAAGAGCTCAGGAGCCAACAGCAGCTCGTGGTGCTGCAGCGGCAGCTCGACTAGGCACTTGCAGGCCACGCGCTGCTGCTGCCCGTACTGCTGCTGCTGCTGCTGCTGCTGCTGCTGCTGCTGCAGGAAGAGAAGACACCTGTCAACGTCCGCCACATAGCACGGCAGCAAACATGACCTGCAGCGCAGCACCAATCAGCTCACATGCAGCCGTGAAACGCGAGCAACCACATCAGTTGCAGCAGCAGCAGCAGCAGCAGCTACAGCAGCAGCAGCAGCAAGAGCAGCAGCAGGTACAGCAGCAGCAACGGCAGAAAGAGCAGCAGCAGCTACAACTGCAGCAGCAACAGCAGCAGCAGCAACAGGTGTGAGTAACTCGCCGGAGTGCAGTGAGAGCTTCAGGCAGCAGCAAACGCAGCTGGCTACGGGTGGCAGCTAAGCAAGCCAGAGTATAGAACCGAGGCAGCAGCAGAAAGGGCGCCGGTGCTGCTGCGTCATCTGCTGCTTCTGCTGCTGCTGCAGGTGCTGCTGCTGCTGCTGCTGCTGCNTGCTGCTGCTGCTGCTGCTGCTGCACTCTCCAGAGAGTGCCCATAGACTTCACAGGCGATAAAGGCTTCTGCTGCAGCCCGCGCAGCAGCAGGCCACGCAGCAACGCGAGCCCACAGTCCGCATGCAGCAACGAAGGCCCTGCAGCAGCAACAAGCAGCAGCAGCAGCAGCAGCAGCAGCAGTAGGAGCAAGGTACCTAGGAAAGGAGACAGCAACACAGCCGCCTCCTCTGTCTCTGTCTCTGTCTCCAGCTGTCTCCTCGCAACTCACTTGAATGCAGCAGGGGGCAGCGGGGGGCTGCATGCATCGTGCGTTTGCTGCTGCAGCCCCAAATCCATCAGCAGCCAAGCAGCCTTCAATAGAGAGAAGCGACGGCGAGTGCTGCTGCTGCTGCTGCTGCTGCTGCTGCTCGGAGCCAGAGACCACCGCACTGTGTACGTGCTGCTGCTACTGTCTGTGCAGCAGCTGCTGCTGCAGCTGCCGCTGCTGCTGCTGCTGCTGCTGCTGCACACTGGATGGCGTAGACTCACAGGCTCGAGCCTGCAACCGTCGATCTGTAGACACCAGAAGGCCTGCTGCTGCTGCTGCTGCTGTTGCTGCTGCTGCTGCTGCTGCAGTTGTGGCCGCGCAGTAGGAGTCATCCACGGGTCAGTCCCTTGTTGCTCTACATTGTCTTCGTCGTCTTCCTTCTGCTGCTGCTGCTGCTGCTGCTGCTGCTGCTGCAGTGCTGCTTCTGTTGCTGCTGCTGTCTGCACAAAGCGCCACAACGGCAGCTGCACGGCCTCCCCCCTTGAGCCTGACGATATGAAAGACCAGCACATGACGCCTCCATTTGCTGCAGCAGCATCAAACCCGATTTGCTGCTGCTGCTGCTGCTGCTGCAGCAGCTGCTGCTGCGGGTTCTGCTGCTGTGCATCCAGCTGCAGCAGCAAAGCCAGACACGGTTCAATCGGGATGGGAGCCGCAGCAATATATGAAGCCCCTGCTGCCGCTGTAAGGTTGCTCGAGAGACCGCGCTGCTGCTGCTGCTGCTGCTGCTGCTGCTGCTGCTGCTGCTCGTCGCTGCTGCTGCTCGCAGCGAAGACCAAGCCGTCAACTGGAGGCAGCAAAATAGAGCTCAGAGGCTGCGCCAGCAGCAGCAGGAACTGCAGAGGAGAGCCCATGTCAATAATATCACAGTCCTGTTCCTCACCCCCCTCTTGCTGCTGCTGCTGCTGCTGCTGCTGCTGCTGCTCTTGCTGCGGCTGCGGCAGAATTGCTGTGAGCAGCTGCAGCGTGAGGTGAGCCCCGTAAGGAAACAAAGAGATGTACGCCCTCAACAGCCGCAGGAGCCCGCTGCTGCAGCCTTCATCGTGCAGCTGCTGCTGCTGCTGCTGCTGCTGCAGCAAGGTAAGTCCCCCCTGCTGCAGCAGAGAGAAGAGGCGGCGTCGCTGCTTCGGCAGCAGCGCGAGCAGCTCGCATGCGGAGTGTACAGACAGCTCGTGGCACTGCAGGTCCTTTAGGGGGAAAACAGCAAGACATACATCCAGCAGCAGCAGCAGCTGAGTGGCGAACTCCTGCTGCACAGGGTCTTGCTGCTGTTGCTGCTGCTGCTGCTGCAGCAGCTCGTGCTGCAGCAGTTGCTGCTGCAGCGCGTGCGGCAACAGAGGCATCACGAACTCCGCCGCCTGAGAAACGAATAAATCAATCTCTTCATCTGTCAGGTTGCTGTTGCTGCTGCTGCTGCTGCTGCTGCTGCTACGCAGCTTCTTATAGCCAGCAAGAACAGCAGCATGAGCAGCCAGCAGCAACGGTGCTGCTGTGGGGTGATCGATGTAGCAGCTGTAGAGGAGGTCCTCATACACCTCACCGCCTTGTGAAAATGCTGCTGCGTCTGCTGCACCGTTCTGCTGCTGCTGCTGCTGCTGCTGCAGCGCCTCGCGGAGACCCTGCAGGCTGCTGCTCATCACGTCTCGATGCAGAGAAGCAAAGCGTGGCCCCTCAACAAATGCAAGAAGTGCAGCCCTGCTGCTGCTGCTGCTGCTGCTGTTGCTGCTGTTGCTGCTGCTGCTGCAGATGTCTAGGATCTGCTGCAGCGGCATGCCGCAGACAGCAGCAACAGCACAAGAACCCCCCAGCTGCTGCGCCTGCCGCAGCAGCCTGCGGCTCTGCAGCAGCGATCGCCGCTCGCTGCTGCGTGCAGCCAGGGCCCCACAGAATCTGTCTTCATGAACGAGGGAGCAGAAGCGGTATAAACTCTCACTGCAGCAACTGCTGCTGCTGCTGCTGCTGCTGNCTGCTGCTGCTGCTGCTGCTGCTGTTGCTGCTGTTGCTGCTGCTTAGGGCACGAGCAGCACGGCCTGCTGCAGCCAGGCAAAGCACCACCGCATCCTGCAGCTGCAGCGTCTCCCTCAGCTGCATCAGCTCGTGAAGCTCATAGGCAGCAGCAGCATTTGCTGCTGCTGCTGCGCTGTTTCTGCTGCTGCTGGTGTTGTTGCTGTTGCTGCTGCTGCTGCTGGTGTTGTTGCTGTTGCTGCTCTGTGCACTCTGCTGCTGCTGCCTGAACAAGCAAGTTGTGGGGTCCGGCTGCTCGTTGAGCTGCGTGTACAGCTGGAGAAGCCTGGCCTCGAGCTGCTGCTGCTGCAGCAGCATAGAAGCAAAATCCCTGCAGACTTGCTGCAGCGTGGGGCCGCTGCTGTTGCTGCTGCTGCTGCTGCTGGTGGTTGCTGCTGCCTGCATGCATATAAAGTGTATACACCAGAGCATGCACAGCTGCTCGTCCTGCAGCACGTCACGAAGCTCTCGCAATACCTGGGGGTCCCCAGCATCGATTGTCTCCCGCAGCTGCGATGCTTCATACGCCGGCAGCAGCAGCTGCTGCTGACCGCTGTGGTGCCGCAGCACATAAGCAGACAGCAGCTCGTATAGCACCGCCTCAGATGGAACAGAGCAGCAAGAACACGGAATGCTGCTGCTGCTGCTGCTGCTGTTGNGTATAGCACCGCCTCAGATGGAACAGAGCAGCAAGAACACGGAATGCTGCTGCTGCTGCTGCTGCTGTTGTTGCTGCTGCTGCTGCTGCTGCTGCTGCTGCCTTCAGGGCAGGCAACAGAAGCGCGAACTGCATCCGACCACTGCTGCTGCAGCAGCTGCAGAGATTTACATGTTGCAGCAGAAACAGAAGGAGGCAGCGCTCTATCCACAGATGAGAGAAAAGAAGATTGGAGAGCAACAATTCGCTGCTGCAGCGGCTGCTGCTGCAGCAGCTGCTGCAGCAGCAGAGGACTCGTAGCAGAAGAGAGAAGCAGCTGCTTCAGATGCCGGAAGGAAGCAAGACACTTCCTCAACTCAGCAGACACGTCCATATCGCCAGCAGCAGATGCTGTTGCTGCTGCTGCCCCTGCTGCAGCAGCAGCTGCTTCTGCTGCTGCTGGAGACCCCGAGGTGGGGCCCCAGGCCCCTGCTGCAACACACCCGAGTGGTTGTTGCTGCTTCATTGGCTATCGCGTCGCAGCATATTGCTGCTGTGATAGATCCGAGCAGCAGCAGCAGATGCTGCTGCTGCTGCTGCAGCAGCTGCTGCTGCTGCAGCACCAGAAACCCGAGCCGCTAGGCGGCGCTGCAGCAGCAAAGACCCTACCTGGGCCCCTTTCAGGTGTATATACACCTCAA
>NW_024015318.1:0-5158 GCF_000499745.2 Eimeria mitis | reverse complement strand
CCCTGATACGGGTCGCAAGCTGAAGCCCCAGGGGCCCCAACCCATTGCATTTTCGCCCGGCCGGAGAGCCCTAACGCCTGAGGGAGCACGGGGCGACGTTACTGTAGGCAGGATTTCCGCAGCAGATTCGCCTCTCATTGACTTTCTCGAGGCTCCCAACAGCTGCCACGTGCAGGCGGCCTCGTGGGTGACCGACAGCAGGCGAGAAGCACCAGCAGGGCCTACGCAACACGAGCATTCGCCAGTGTCTAGACCTGTTCCCGTCCCCAAGGTGCAGGCTGATGGATCTCTCCGGAGCCTTCTTGACTACTTGACAGGGCAGCCTAACAAGGCAGGCCAGGAACGCGCAGGAGCTACTATGGGTGTGGGGCGAGTTGCTGTTCCCATAGCGCCCAGTGATTCGCGTCCATTGCGGGCCGCTGCTGCTGCTGCGCCTGTCATAGTGATAAAGACGAGAGCCAGGAGCCAGCCACCACCTAACAAGGGCACGGGAAATGCTGTTGCGTTCCACTCAAGCTTAGCCCCGCCCAACCAGAAGCCTGTCCCCATCCTGCTGAGGCAAGCAGTACTGAGGCCTGGAGAACAAACAACAACAGACAACAGAAGGCTTAGCGGCAATGAATGGAATTGCAGCCATACCAAGGGCCTTCCCATGATGGTACAGACACCACATCAACCGAGGCAAGCCGATACAAACGGCGTTGCACTGCTGGGGAATCCTCGAGATGCACACAACCCAGAAGCAGCAGCTGGCACAGCTGTGGCCCCTTCCATGGGGCTTCAGCACTTTATCGGCCACGTCCGGCCCCGCAACGAAGAAAGGAGCAGCATGAGACCTTCCAGCGTCGCCCGTGGCACATCTCAATGCGCTCTTGGCAAAATGACTTCTGAACGAGCGCAGGAACCACCTTTAGAGAGAAGTGTCCACTACGCCCAGCGGCTCAACGCGGGTTTCGAAGGCAGTCAGACGCCGCATCATATGGAGCAGCAGCAGCATCAAATGCATCAACAGAAGCATGACCTTCAGCAGCAGCAGCATCCATTGCAGCAGCAGCAGCATCCGCTGCAGCAGAAGCAGCATCCACTGCAACANTTCAGCAGCAGCAGCATCCATTGCAGCAGCAGCAGCATCCGCTGCAGCAGAAGCAGCATCCACTGCAACAGCAGCAGTATCTATTGCAGCAGCAGCAGCAGCATCATCCACTGAAGAGCCAGCAGCAGCACCCGCCGCATCCACTGCATTACCGGATACAGCAACAACAGCAGCAGCAGCTGTATCCGGTGCAGCACCAGCAACAGCAGCAACCTGAGTTGCCAGTGCCGACTCGAAGGAGCAACTTAAGAGAGGAGAAGGAGGGGAGGGGACGATCACCTGGTTGGCAACCCCTGGTGAAGGTTCAGCGGTCACCCGCAGACCCGGCTGCTCCCACTATGCTGCAGCAGGTGATGCCTGCTGAAGCAAGTGAAGGGAGAGAACCCCCCGGCGATTTCGCTGATTTCAGCAGGCAGGGCTATACGCTGGGGAGGGGAGTCGACCGTTTGCAGGTAGGAGGAGTAGCGGCAAATGCCTCGCCTGTGCAGACGTGCCCCGTCCTTGACCCCTTTGCTGCTGCAGGCCAGCAGCAAAACCGCATTTCCCCTGTTCTGTGGGGCCGGTCGAATGCCATAGGCGCCAACGGCACACCCATGGTCAGCCCCCGCAGCAGAGAGCGAACGAGCAGCTTAGGAACAAGAAGAACAGCAGCTGGAATTGGGGTGTACAGACAATCCCCGTTGCTTAGGGGGCCAGAGAGGCACTTCCAGAGGCCCCCCAGCATGACCGCCGTAACGCTGAAAGAGGAGGGCAGGAGAGGAGAACACCTCGCGGGGCATGAACGGCTGGATAGAGGAGGATGCATGCACTCGGGTTCCAAGGAGTTCTTTGAAAGCCCCTCACTCCCGTCGAGACACCCAACAACACAGGGAAAGCAGGCGGACACCACTGCAGAGCAGCGCCACCAGAAGCTCCACGAGTTCGCCATGTGGAGAAGAGGGCGGCGTATAAGCACTGCAAGCACAGAACCTTCTGATGCCCAGAACCACCCAACTATGCTTCTAGAGGGGTTGGCTGCATGCATGCAAGCAGGACAACTTAAGGTTCATAATGAGAGGAGTAAATCCCATTCTGTTTGGAGACCTGTAAGTACGGACAGCGCAACGAGCAAGCGAGAAGAGGGCCTGGGGAAAGGGGGGCCTGCAGAGTTGNACCTGTAAGTACGGACAGCGCAACGAGCAAGCGAGAAGAGGGCCTGGGGAAAGGGGGGCCTGCAGAGTTGCCGGGAACGTTGGGGGCTGATGGCCCCTCTGTGTTGGTATTAAGGCCAGAAGAGGGCCAACAACTCCACCCCGTGCAGCTTCCCAGTGCCAGTAGCAGCCGTCTCAGCAGCAACAACAGCGTGAGACCCATCGAGCCCTGCTGCCCGCTCCAGAGTGCCCCAAGAGCTGCACTGGAGGCAGCAGGCAGAAGACAGCACCCGCCCTGTCGCGGCCCCCAGCAGCAGCTGAAAGCAGCGATCAGCAGCAGCAACAGCAACAACTCCTGGGAAAGCTGGGAGCCCTTGCTGCAACCAGAGGCTACCAGGTCATCTCTGCGTAACTCAGCACAGGAAGCCACCCGGCTGGGGGCTGAGGCAGCGTCAACGGCAGAGGCTTCCTTTTTCAGCCGTACGAAGCTGCCCCAGCAGTGAGATACAGACAGAGACATCAAGTCTTTCTGCTCTACGGAAACGCCGCAGGGGTAGAAAGAAGATGGAAATCGGGTTGAGACAAGACGGACAGGCAGAGACTGAGGAGTTCCCCATTGCCGGCGTCTTGAAAACGGCATAGTAACACCATCAGCAGCAGCAGGAGCAGCACCACCTGTAGCAGCTGCTGCAGTAGTGTTTCAGCCTGGTGCTGCCTGGCTGGCAGTGGGGGGGACGGCTCCAAGGCCCGAAAGGGGGGAGGAGAGCAACAGCAAGGTGAGTAGCAGGCAGTAAAGGAAAGCTGTATGCAGCAGCAGAAGCCTCTCATCGATGTTCTCTTGCGGATAAGGAGGCTCAGCTTGTCTTTTGTAGGGACAAACGAGGTCCATTGGTCTCTTTTATCACAGCTTTTGTTGCAGCACTCTTGCAATGAAGANTTGTAGGGACAAACGAGGTCCATTGGTCTCTTTTATCACAGCTTTTGTTGCAGCACTCTTGCAATGAAGAAAACCAACAGGACAGCCCCAAGCTTGTTTCTGTCTTCTGCTGCGGTGTACGTAATCTAAAGTAGTGTATGTAATCTTCAGGATCCAGCTCCGTGATAAGAGTAGGAACACTTACAGCTTTATAATATAGGCGAAGTAATGGGCACCCGTGGGCGCACTCTAGCCTAGAGAGGAGCCGTTGACTGACAAGTCCAATGGAACACGACAGGCTCACAACGACAGCGACCCGTAACCTTGGAGGGGAAAGTTATATATCTGGGTTCTGCGTTAGGGCTATGCTGGTAATTCAGCGGGAGAATATATCTACGAGACTGTCTACGGTTTTCCCCTTTGGCTGTGGGCCCGCACCGCGGGGTGCTCGCACCGCTCTCCCGCCTGGCTTGCTCCCTTTCTTGGTTTCTCTACTTCACTGGTGTAGGTGCTGTTCATACTACTACACTCGTATGAAACGACTAGTTGTCCTTTACTTGTAGGATGCTTAGACTACCCCTTTTTGCTTTCCCTGTCTCTCTTTTCGTTATTTTGTCTCTCTTCATTTATCTATCTACTGAAATAACTTAATATATATAGAGTGGTTACTTCAGTACAAACCATCCATACACCACAAACACTGCGGTCATCTACATGGGTAGTGCTGTTTCCCATCATTACCTTTAGAGCAGACATCATTCAAATTAAAGAAGCAATCAAAATATAATTATTTTATTCATTTTAATTAAAAATAAATAACAAAACAAGCTATGTTCATGTTCACTGTAACAACGACAATCCATACACTGTAACTGTAATAAAGACAATCTGTACACTGTAATAATAAAGACAATCTATAAAATGTAGTAGTGAAGACAAACTGTGCACTGTCTGTGAGTTCAATGAGGTGCTGCCCCGAGGCCTAAACAATTCGTTTGCCCCCCAAGTGCAGCCGCTGCGAGACAAAGGCAACAACAACAGACGTGTTGCTGCTACATGGTACGCTCCTTACAGCAGCCCCGCCACTGCTGCTGCTGCTGCTGCTGCTGCTGCTGCTACTGTTGCTGCAAGACACACGACTCCCCGTAAATTTCAGCACAGACTTCAAGGCGGCGTCAGCAGGGAGGAGGAGGCAGCCGGCAGAGCTCGATCTTTATGGCGCTGACGTTTCGCTGTCTGACGAAAGACTGCAAACAAAAACAGAATACAGATTTCCTTCTGTCTTTCTTCTCCCCTTTTTTCTCTTTCCCTTCATTCTCGTTTTCTTTTTCCAGGGCTCATCACCACAGAAGTACCCAAACAACAACGCAGAGAGCGACAAGCTGGGTGTGGGGCAAACACACCAATTCGGAGACGCAGAAGCAGCAGAAACTGCTGCTGCTGCGCAGCAGAAAACAGGGATACACTAGCAGCAACGAGAACAGCAGCAGCAGCAGCGGTCGCAACAACAGGATCAACAAAGAGACAGCAGCTACCAAAGAGAAGACACCGGTAGGGAACGGCAAATGAACTAAATAGCAGCAGCCGCATAGAGAGCATCACAAGAAATGCAAATAACTGCAGCAGCAGTGATAGACCATCTGTAGATACAGTGCAACAATATAAAGCCAGTGTTCTTACGCTGAGCTCCTGCTGTATTCCAGCTGCCTCCAGGACTTCTTCATCTTCGCTGTCGTTTTTATTTCCTAAGGAAATTACCTCGTCGTATGCTTGTGCACTCATTGTCTCAACAGAAATAGATAACAGAGCGGCGCTGCTGCTGCAAAAGGCAGCCAACTTGGAAGCAGCAGCAGCAAACACTGCTTCCGCCTTCCCGGTAGGAGTTTCTGCTGCAGCTGAACCCTCCACTGCTGCTGCACTTGCCCCGTCTGATGCTCCTGCTGCTGCACCTCCTGCTGCAGCTGTTGTTGCTGCACTGTTGCAGCAGCTATATATAACCTGTCCACCGAAGGCATCTAT
>NW_024015317.1:0-5162 GCF_000499745.2 Eimeria mitis | reverse complement strand
TATATATATATATATATATCGTTATACATGATCGTGTATATGTTTTTATATAATTAACGAAATATATAATAACTAAAGCTAGAGGGAACTGAATATTAATTGAAAACAAAATATTTTGTTTTTGTTAATTTAAATAATAAGATATATGTATGGATAGTGATAGAGTCGAGGATTTCTGCTGCTGCTGCTGTTGCTGCTGCTGCTGCTGCTGCTGCTGCTGCTTGGCCTTTTATTGTCTGTGGCGCTGCCTGTCACTCCCAGCTGCAGCTACTGCTGCAGCTGCTGCTGCAGTCATTGCAGTTGCTGCTGCACCTGTTGCTGCAGGTGTTGCAGCTGCTGCTGCAGCCGTTGCAACTGCTGTTGCAGCTGTTGCTGCAGCTGTTGCTGCAATCTGTTGCTGCAGCTGTTGCCGCAGCTCTTGCTGCAGCTCTTGCTGTAGCTGTTGCTGCAGCTGTTGCTGCAGCGGTTGCTGCTAGCCGTTGCTGCAGCTCTTGCTGCAGCTGTTGCTGCAAGCCGTTGCTGCAGCTCTTGCTGCAAGCTGTTGCTGCAGCTCTTGCTGCAGCTCTTGCTGCAGCTGTTGCTGCAATCTGTTGCTGCAGCTGTTGCTGCAGCGGTTGCTGCAGCAACAGCTACACGTTGACATGGGGGATGGAGACGGTGGCGTTTGTGTTTTCGGCGAGAAGGGTTTTGAGGCCTGAGCTGCACACCACCCCGCATCATCAGCAGAAGAACGAGAATAAACAAAACACAGAAAGCGGTTTAGGGTTTAGGGTTTAGGGTTTAGGGTTTAGGAGTGGGCAGTTAAGGGCCTGTTGATTTGTGTTTGTGTTTTGTTGGTGTGTATATGCATTTCTGTATCATTGCTGAATCTGTATATTTCTCTTTTTCCATCTCTTCTGTCTTTTTTTTTTCTGTGTTTATATTTATTTTTATACGGATCATTGGCTCACACAAGCAGCAATACAGCTTCTTCTGTTGGGCCTCCAGTTGCATGCCATCGAACTCTTGCAGCTTTATCAACAAGCAAAACAGAAATAAATTTTTCTCTTTCTTTCCTTTTCAATCGCATCGTTTCTTCTCTCCCCCACCGCCCACTATAACCTAAAAACGACCCAATCAATAAACTCCCACCAACGCGTCTGCGTATTAACGAGCAAAGGTCTTCGTATTCCTCAGCAAGCAGCCGCAGTGTATCTTCACGGGGGCCCTGGGGGCCCCCATATATGCCTTGGGGGCCCCCTAATATGCCTTGGGGGCCCCTCAAGGGCCCCTCTTGCAGACGAGCTGCAGCGCGCAGCCGCTGAGGAAAGGAGTGGAAAGGAGAGAGAGGACGGAATGCCGGTGTCAGTGACTGCATGCTGCGGACGGCTAACGATCGCAGCCAGAAGGGGGCGTGATCAATGCAAATATATTGCAGGCTGGCTAGCTGGGGGCCCAGCCCTTCTGTACGCCGACTGGAGCCCGAGAGCAGCTGCTGCAGCAACCCCGACTGCAGCGATCCTCCACCAGAAGCAGCAGCAGCAGCAGCAGCAGCAGCAGCAGGGGAGGCGAAAGCAGGGCCGTAAACAGAAGCTATGAAGGAACTATGATTCTCCAGACGCCGCAGCCACGCAGAAACGTCAGCTAGCTGGGAATGCTGACCCCCCACATCGAAGAGAAACAGCAGCGAGACGCGGCCATACAAACGCTCCATCAGCTGCACACAAGCAGCCCCCCCCCCAACCTACTGACCCTCATTCAGTTCCTAAAGCCCCAGAAAGCTCTAACTAAACACCTTCACAAAGCTGCATAGAAAAAAAAAAAGAAAAAAAAAAACAGAAAAAATGATGAAGACCCACCGATATCTTAGGCAGCATGGCTCCAGGGCTGGTTGTGCGAAGCACCCGCTCCCTCAGCCGCAAAGCTTGCGTCTGTCCCGATGGGAGTGAATCCTCCTGCAGTGCAAAGGGAGTAACGAAGAAAACTGCGGGGATTTTCGTCGCCTGGTTGGGGGGAATGAGGCGAGACGGGTAGTGGTGCGCTGCGGTCATTCCGTCAATATACCGTTTGTACACAACTGGAGAGGAATCTGTACCCCTAGGGGCCCCCTCAAGGGCCCCAAAGGAGTCATCTGCTATTGCTGCTGCACCCGAAAGAGGCTGCAAGATGGCGCGACGGAAGCGGCGCCACAAGGCGCGGGCGTCGTTAGGCTGCAGCTGTTGCTGCATCTCAGCCCATGATATGAAACTGCTGGGTTCAGACAGGCAGACCCCAGGTCGATCGTGCAACGAAGGGCTGCGGGAACAGCTGTCTGCTGACAGCTCCCGGCGGGCCCTTTCCAGTATGTCTGCTGGCCATTCAACTCGGGGGCCTTTTGTACACGCCGGAGCGGCAACAGCCCTTTCCTCAACAGGGGAATCGGCTGAGAACTCCTTGAGCTCCCTCTGCAGAGCTGAAGAAGAGGCATACTGATCCTGGTGAATGCAGCGCCGTTGATATGACGGGAAACTTGCAAAGCATACAGATCCCAGAGGCGCCGCTGGAGGTCTGCTGGGGCCTGCGTCGGGCCACTGTTTAACGGCTTTCCTCAAGGAGCCGTATAGGCTCCAAAAGGCCCCGCATTTGTCAACTCGTGAGCAGTTTAACATTCCCACTGATGCTGTAGGAGTAGCAGAACCCGGCAGAAGTACAGAAACGAGGCAGCCGGTGATGGCGGCTGATGTTCAAGTAAGGTTTCGCTGCATGTTGTTTCATTGAAAAAGGCACAATGGTGGGTAGAAGAAGTTAAAATATGAAGAAAAAGAAGAAATTCAACAATTTCGCCAAATTTCAAAACATTCCGTTTCCCCCACAGCCCCTGTGCAAGTCAATGATGCTCGAGTCGGCCGACCGCCGATGAAGACGGTTTCAGAGGTTTCAGAGAATTGTTGCTAATCAGAAACAGAAATTACTTAATGAAAATAAAAATATAATGATTTAAAATGTCATAGTTTAGACAAGTTTCCATTTACTTATCGTGTTCTTCCTGGATTCCCGGCCGGTGCAAGCTGTGCAACTCACAACGAGTGTGAGAATCTGCAAAAAAAAGGCGAACTTCCTCCTTCAACTACCCTTGTCCCAGGTTACCTCATTCATATCCCTATTTACCGCTGCTTTCAAGCCCCGACGCAACAGTCCTTCTCTCGAAGACAACTGAAATCTGCACAGAAATTGGCTCCTGCAACCAGTGACCGAAATTCAAGTTTTGGAGGCTGGTACAAGATCACCAGAAACTCGAAATACTGCCCGCCTCATCATCTTGCGCTTTAAAAGGAAACATGTGCGGCGGGAAGCGAATCTCTAATTCGCTTGAAAAAGGCAGCCACTAGCAGCTTGAGTCTCTAGTTTAACTCAACATGAAGGCTCCAAATGTTATCGCATATCGCTATCTGTTTCTTCGCCCACTCTAATAGAATGTTGTGACACATAGGAGTTCGAATAAAACTCCTCTGCTGAACTTGTGAAGGAGGCCTTTGTGGCTCTCTGTTTGCTATACTGCCCGCATCCTCCGTTCCTTCCTGCACTGCTGCTCTCTTTACGCTTGCTCATTTTGCATTGGAGCTATTGGTACCTCCTCAAAGGTCCATGCAGCACTAAAGAAGCATTTTAAGGTTTAAAAACTGCAACGCGAACTTCAGATCGAGCGTTAGATACAAAGTGACCTTGCGGAGTGAAGGACAAGGGCTACCGTGCATTACTATGCTTCTGGGTGGGTTGACCCCCACTATTATTATGAGATCTCAAGCAACCTTAATTTTCTTCAGATGTATAATGAAGAATGTCAACGCATACGTTTGCCCACAAGGCACATACGCTGTCCCAGGCCTGTGAGTTGGCTCAATGTCGGCGTGGTTTAGGCTCAGGTCTGGAGTTTGTAGGGTCTTCTGAGCAGGCGGCGCTTCTCGCCCCCTTCGACGCTTGCGTGTTTCCTATAGTGTGAACCGTCTTTTAGTGTGAACTTTTCCAGCGGTGACTGTCGGGCCAGAATTAGAGGCAAGCAGGTGCTGATTTCAAACATTTGGCTCAGTTGACAGAGGACAGCTGGTCTCGTTTCGCTATTGTTTCATGTCCCTTGCTTTGCTTTGCGCAGCTCGGCGCCCTAATCAAGTGGATCGTTTTGAATTCCTGTGGCATGTTGCACCGAACTAAAAGCGGAACCGCGAAACCTCCTTGCAGTTTGTGCAGGGGCGGACAGATCCTGCGAGATTACCCCTTCCATAGAACAGAGAAAGGCTAGCAAAGTGTCCCACTCAGTTAATTGGTTACGCGTATCTATATGGGCTTCGATGCATTCAAGCCTGCATCTCGCTTGAAGTTGTAGCTGGCCCGAATGAACGCTTGGCTTGGCAAAACATTCTTCCCGGGGAGCCATTTTCCGCTACCAGACAATTTCGTGCATAGCCCTTTCTAGTACTTGCACCAATAAACTGCTGCAGAGCAAATGTAAAGCCGCGGCACGCTTTCATTCTAGATTGATGTTTGGAAACACAGGGCCTGGCCATGCTACGACCGTTGCACTATTCAGCCGTTAAGTAGCTACCAAAGTCGTGGTTAGATGCAGCAACTGGTCTCTTTTTTTGAAACTTTGCTAGATTTTTATGGGGCATGCACTCGCGACACGATGGCCGCTCATTCACGTTACAAGGAGATACCCTTTGCCGCCACAGACGCGAAACTAAAAAGTTCAAGTTCTGGCATGCTGAGGCACGCTTACGTTTCGGGAGTCATGCAGAACTCCCAGTATGACCTGCGCGAGGCTCAGCCTCTTCTGTTGCCATTTTGGCAGCAAACAATTCTCCAGTATCGGGAGAATATCAGAGCTCTCTCCACTGCGCTTCCAGAACAGCATCAGTCTTAGGCTTCACACGTAATAGCGCTCTTCCTAGTGAAGCGAGACTACGGGCTAGAATATTACATGACCTATTTGACCAAATGGAGAGTGAAAAGAGAGTAATCATATATCTAATGCATCTCGTCCATGACGAACTCAGCGGCAAGGTATCTTCCCTTCATGGGAGCGCTTTCAACAACCATGGGAGCGTGCGCCATCTTAGTGGGAGCAGATTCGATGATAACAGGAGGAGGGGCCATCTTTGTGGGGGCAGACTCAATGATCACGGGAGGAGGGGCCATCTTGGTGGGAG
>NW_024015316.1:0-111722 GCF_000499745.2 Eimeria mitis | reverse complement strand
TCATACAAATCTCACTCACTTCACAACGAGCACGGCATTGCTGCCGTGATTGTAGGGAGTATTCACTACAGTGCACAGGAGTTCCTCATAATAGTCGCCCTAGAGGGAATCTCATTAATCATATAAGGCCTGCATTTAAATTGCACAGCCTTAGTTCACATGGTAAACGGATGCAATAAATATTTGCGAGCAACTGCGGCTGTTCTTCTCCGCTTAGCCGCCTTCGTGAAATGGTTGCACTCCGTACTAAAGAATTCCACAAGTGGAGTCTAATTGCGCTTTGGAACATCTGTTCAAAGCTAAACTTTATCCCTGCGGCCACGCTTCGTAGATCTCATAAATGGAAAAACAGCAAGCACAACGGCTACTGTGCAACCAGAAATACGGCTTATAACTTTACTTCAGGCTAGCTTGTAGAACTAATTCGTCACAAAACAATATTGTGCACTCTGGCGTTGACGCAGTGAAGCGTCAACGCCAGAGTGCACAATATTGTTTCTGGCGTTGACGGTGATGGGCGCGCAGACGGCCTGTAGACGCAATTCGTGAGGTCTCTGCGTTGGGTATTAATGGAAACGCCCGTTTAAGCAGCAGCTGATTCATCCGCAAAAGCCCAGTAGGAGATGATTGAGATATGCATGCAGTCCGTCGTGGTGCCTCGCCGGAAACACGCAACACGCTGAACGCCGAATCTGCAGGGTGAACGCATCATCCGACAGCCCCGACGTTTTCTTCGAGGCGCAGTTGACTGATCTTGATGGATAAACTAACGGTAAGGGGATGAAGATTCGCGTAAATTGGAAAGGCTTTGACCCCCAATAAGCAGAGGATACAGGAAGAAACCAGTCCTAGGAAGGGCATCTGAAGCAGTGCATCTAGCGGTTAGAGCCTGGTGGGAGGAATCAACTTATTCCGAGATAAATCAGGACGCGTTGCTGCGTAGTCGAAGAGGCGTGCTGGTGGTCCTTACCAGCTGTAGCCTTCTTATTTTATCCGATGGCAGCACCCAAAGTGTGAGAAACTCTCCTTCAGACGGGCCAGTCTAAGGCGAGTTTGGTGCCTTAGGGATCATAGGGCCCTCTCAACTTGATCACACTGGAGTCAGTAGATGCGCCAGAGCCAGCAGTTCTGCGTCTTGTGCCCCCAACGACAACACTAACGCAGATGAAAAACACAATTGTGAGGCCTAGTAGGGATCCAAGTTCCCTCACATGCGAATCTATAACACTAGAGGTACTTCGGACCCAGTAAGTTGATGATATCCGGGGAGAGCCCTCAGTCCCTCACATGCTATCCTGAGATCTGTTCAAGATAACTTAGAGTATTTCTCTTTAGTACGAGCACTTGCAGTTAGCTTTACTTATTACTAGGTTGTATCTGTGAAGGACTACGGTGGGGCGCATCCATAGAACCCCACAGGTGAGTGTAGCGAGCTGGCATGCAATAACTATCTTACTGAAACAACAACATAACAAACTAACAAACTAACAAGGGTTAAATGACATTGCTTCTTTCAGTTTCTTCTCCAAAATTGTTCTGTTCTGCAACCCTTCTAGAGCCGGCACTGCGGCCTTTGGGGCTGGGAGAGGAGATGGCGTAGCACGTTGCAACACATTTGGCACGAAGGCTCATGTCAGCTTCTCCTATATTCATATCAGTGCCACTTCGTAAAGAATGTTTAATGCATTCATAAATGTTGTACTCAATGTACATCAATAAGCACTCATAGACACTCCGACTGTTTATTCAACCCTCACTCATTTCACAACGAACACGGCACTGCTGCCGTGATTCTAGTGTGTATTCACTACACAATGTATTGTGAATGGCGCGTAGGCTGGAGTAGTTGAGAGTCTGTGGGCACCGCCTCGAATAATGTGAGGGAATGCACTTAGCGGAGCGACTAGTGAATCGTAGGGGCCCGATTTTTCTTCGAAACCGTCGTGGGTGACTTGCAGAAAGTCCTCAGCAGGTTCAAAGGTCTCTGTAGCAACGCCGCGGCTCCGGCCGACGAAACCCCCAAGGGGGACTAAATCTAAGGAGCAAACTGTAGTTGTATTTGACGCTGAACCTAGTGTTATGTGACAAACAGGGTAGGAAGGGAGCCGTACTACGGTGGGGAAATCGCCCCATATAATTTGTAGCTGTATAGTCGATGGGAAGCACCGACGGGCCGGGTAGTGTTGAAGCGACGATTGCCGTCTATCTTAACCGACAACGATCACGACCTTCAATAGAGTCAAAATGGCCCACATAAGAGTTCCTCGAAGGGAGGTGATCTGTGTACAGAAATGTGTAGTTCCTTCTATAGAATGACGTATCCACAGAACGCCTTCGGCCGGACTTCCGCTGCCCTGTGTATGCCCATGTTTGTTGTCACCGCCGCTGATTCAAGGATTGCACGTATATATCTGAGTAATTGCCTCTCACATAATTAGGTGATATCCGGCACTTCCGGTCTACGCCGATACGCCGTAGACCGGAAATAACAGAGAGCACCTGGTCGATGTCTGCACTATTACATTTTAGGCGCATTCTGAACAAGGAAGGAAAGCGGCTGGGTGCAGAGTCGCAAACCTGCGGGTTAGTGCATCTGTTGTGCCTGTGCCTCTCGGAGTGGCTGACGGCGGTCATATAACGGTATGTGTTGAGCCAAGTGCTAGACTTGCGGCAGAAGGCGCACTTAGGGTCTCTTTCAATGCTGATGCCTTACGGCAAACAGTGGCGATTACATACAGGGCTAATGGCTAATCGAGCCCCACCCTCTGCAGTAAACGAAGTCGAACAGGCGATAAATCTGGAATGCATGCTGTCAATCGCGAACGACGTATATGTCATCACAGCCGCTGACTGAGGGTACATTCCGTTGAGATATCCGTGCAGGCCCAACCACGGCGCAGAGTGGTGAGCAAGAATCTAGCCTTGACAGTGTTCCGCTACTCCAGCTACTGACATCCCCGATACATGCGGAGACGGCTCTCCCCTGAAGGACCCTTCGTGGAGCGCAAAACGTCCTGGCCACCCGTTCCACTGTTCGGCTGACCCTACCAATGGCAGGTTAGAGCACGACCGTGAATTTTGCGAAAAACATCCGTGCAAGGCTAGGATGGAGAGGACAATCGACTGTTTCGACCCTGTCTAGTAAGTAGCACAGGAGATCTCCACAGATGCAATCGTACTTTAACTAGAGTTCGCTGGTGAGCTCGGCAAGAACCGTAGCCAGTTGAGTTTCTCAAGAGTGAGAAAAATGCAACTCAAAAGCGAAACGGGAAATATCTCAAACAAAGACAGTTGTGGAGCAGAGAACCTGACAGCTACGGCGCCAAAGGATTGCATTACCGAGTGGCATTTCAGGAAGCATCTAGCATCGTTCGAAGCTACACGTTTCTCGTGTGGTACAACTTCCGAACCACTTTGGCCAGGTTGAGTTCCGACGTATTCCGTTGACACGAAATATCTTTTACCGAGTTTTCCCGTGATTGTTGGTCTTTCATTTGCCAAACGGCGGCCAGCCCGCGAGTCCAGAGTTACACGGTGACGCCCTCAACCAAATGGTTTGTATGGATGTATGGAAAGACCAATAATCACAGGAAAACTCCGTATAAGATATTTCATGTCAACGGAATACGTCGGAGCTTAACCTGGCCAAAGTGGTTGGGAAGTGGTACCAGACGAGAAATGTGTAGCTTCGAACCATATCGGTTTATTGAATTCCGCCGGCATATTGTACTAGCACAATATTATAAGGAGCTGTCTAATTCTTACTTCCTGACTTCGCGTAGCGTAAGGTTTCAGCATGCGCCTAGCTGTTTGGCAAATATGAAAATCCTTCGGTGAAGGCATTTAGAGGGGTCGCGCACTGAAGGCCCCGCTTGCCCAGGTGGTACAGTACCGTTCGCCTAGTGCGTGGAAGTCTACATGTTTAAAGTATACTTTAAAGCGCATGGATCTTGGTTTTAATTCCATATAACAGATCTTTTCTGCCGGATCCGCTGCGTTGTCTGTCCACCACATCGTGTCAAGTCTGCCAGGTAGACCCAGGAGGAGCTGGCTTGCCATGCTCTTGTCTTCGTCTAGTGCTAGAAGCGAACGATGAGTCGACATAATAAAGCGAAGTTATCTCGGTGGTGTATTGTGTGCTCCTACTACAAGCATCTTTCAGGGGGAGGACTAGAAGACAAGCGACGGCGACCAGAAGATGATGCGTCATGCCTGCTTCTTCTCCGTTAGGACTACATTATGGGGATTTATTCGATCACTCTTTCCTGCCCATCGGCCCGGTAGCGGTGGACGTGGGAGTCTCAAGGCGTCTGCAAGGCGTCAAATGCACCACGCCGAGCCGGCATTTCAAGTGGTCTACCCCAACTACGACCGGTCGGAAGAAAATGTTGGAAAACCGTTATGTGAAACCCCATCAACAGCTTGTTGGCTTTGTCTGGGTTTCCTTGCTGCTGCTGGCGCGTGCAGCTGCAGACAGGAAAATCGGCGCCACCAGTTGCGTATAGAAAGAGAAAATGCGCAGACGCATGGACAGTGCACCAACGGTGTTTTGAAGAACGTCTTCACTAATGTTCTTCATTGCAGGGAAAGATGGGTTACCGCTGCCGTAACTACCGCATTTTTCCTCTCGTCGTCGCCTGCTGTGTTCCGTTCTGGGGCGCCAGCGCTTTGTAGAGAATTGTCAAGGCAGCGTGTCGAGCGTGAACTGCAGCAGTCGCCCGAGCCTCTGAAGCTACAGCAAGTGTTTCGGAAGATTGAGCCCCTCGTGGTACAGGTGTATGCGGTGCTTCAAACGCAAGCGCCTTTCGCTCACAAAGCCCTCGGCCAAACAGAATTCGATGAGGAGCAGCATGCGCATGAACAATATCACTTTCTGGGATCTGGCTTTTTCTTTGACGATGAGGGTGAGGCACTTAGACTTCAGTGAAACACTTTGTTAATTGAGTTGCGCAGATCTGTCGTTGGTTGGATACATAGGCTTGCTTTGCGCAGCTGCGGAGACGTTTTCAGGCCACATAGTAACTGCCGCTCATGTTGTCTTGGTAAGCTACGCCCCGCTCGGTGGCGAATTTGTTCGTTCTCTCTTGTACGAATGCACTGGCTGCGATGGATTGGCTGAGGGTCCGTCGCCTCACTCTTTTGTCCCGCGTTGATCACAGCAACCCAGTGGTTTGGGGACGGACGCAGCAATCTGCCCAAAAAGTCGTGAGCCACAAGTGCAAAGGGTAGACGGCAACTTTGTGCCCTTCCCACTATGTATAAAGGACTCATTAGGTCGGCTACACGAAGCGCGCCTCTGCGGCCTTGATGAGAGTAAGGTTTGTCCCATCAAGTTGTCGCAGAATGCTTGCGGGGAGGGGTCGAAGAAGGCGGCTAAAAAAGGGTCGTGACTGCGTGCCTTCTTGCATGTGCTGCAGCGACCGATGTTGCTGTGCTTCGGGTAAATAACTCCTTCCAGGGAAAGGAGTGCCCCCACGTACACGGAAGTAAGTCGTCACTGGGCCCATGAAGGTACCAATTTCCACGGAGAAGCTTCCAGTCAATGACTATTTTGGGGGGGGGATTTGATTAGGCTGAATCCTTGGTGATGCATCGATGTAACGCTCCTGGGGAGGGGTGCGTGCACGACTTACAAGGTAACCTCCATTTGTCAGTTATCTTAGCTCAGATCGGCTCAGGGTTGAGCCTTCATTCAGTCCGATTCTTTTTGTTTGCGCAGAGTTCGCTGTAACACGCCCAGAGATGGGAGAGATAATTGCGACCTACGCTGCAACAGAGGTACGATGGTCATACCCGTAGCAATTGCCCTTCAGAGTATGATCATCTCTCGCTGTAAATCGGTATCCGTTGCCGCCATCCCGTTATATAGAGGTGCATCCTGCTTATGTGCTTCTTCCCTTTAGCACGCAAATGAGCCAATAGGGGTAGCGGGCCAGGTGTTGCAGCCTCGTCAGACATTCAGGCCGACAGACGACTCGGGAAACTTGGGTCTCCTACAGCTGCAGTTGCTGACGCTTCCAGGTGAGTACCGCTTTAGGCTAGGCTGTGTGCTGCAATCCGTTGCCTCTTATCGCAGGCGCTGAATGCTCAGTGTGCATTTTAAATATTGCAGGCATGTCTGGAGCGCCTGTCGTCGACATGGAAGGCTCCATCGTAGGAATGCTTGTCAAGAAATTCGACATCTGTGGGTGAGCGGTGGGTTGAAAGGGCAAAGCAGAACATCGCATCTTCCGATACAGAGATAATCAAGATTCTTGAGGCATCTTTTGAAGCAATAAATAACAACTTAATGCTGCTTTCGCCCTCCATATCCCGCATTTCTTTCCTGCATGAATGCATCAGGCTGGCGTTGCCGTCAGCAGTTGTACTTCGGGTCGCGGAGTCTCTGAGGGATTCGGGCAAATTCACAGTTCCTTCCATTGGTATGTTGTAAATGCAGCCTTCGTTTTTCACGTGCGTAGTTGTGGTTTTCTACTCCCCGGCGTGCTTCTAGCGCTTTCTTGGCATATGCGTGGCGTACAGGGTTGCTCGTGACAGAAGAGATGCCACGTTTGGCTGCAGCACGTCCAAATCTGCCTACAGGTAAGAAGGATCTATGAAATCCATCGGGGAGGCGTAGGGGTTAGCCGAATGTACAACTGTTTCTTCAGTAACTCTTCTACGGGACTCCCGACTGCTGATGGGGAGAACAGCGGTCAAGGGGCAGCAACGAGTCGTGCGCATGCATCCATGCAGGATCGGGATTAAAGGTGTGCAGAGTAACTCCTGGAAGCGCGGCTGATAGAGCAGGTGTTCGCGAAGGTGACCTTATAATAAATGTGAAGGGAGAGGTTATGGATTCTATTGGACGTGTGAGGATTCCCTCGCCTTCTCAGTCCTCGTCAGTATGAACTGTACCACAGACATGTTCAGTGTAAACTTCCGTCATTTAAATTTCTTTTTGACCCCACAAGGAGAATTGTTGGTTTGTGGCATTCTGCCTTCAGCTACGAGAGGTCGTCCTGCTCCACAGAGGGGGCCCGATGGAGATCACCGTGCAACGAGGGACGTGTGCCAGAAGTTTACTGATGGAATTCTCTGCGTGAATACACTTTACAATTTTTGAAGTCATGTATGTCTTGAAGCATCCCTAAGCAGACACGCCAGTTTTCTCCAGTGCAAGGGAGGCGATTTACGTGCACCATTGACTCATTCGTGATTTACTGTGTGTTTGCAGAATGAAGACAAATCAAATAACAGTATCATGTGTTTTATTCGCATTTGATACCCAGTTCCTCGGGATACAGTCAATCCAGCAACTCATGGGCGTTGCATGGCGTCTCACGACTCAGTAACGTAGGTTTGATATCTGTCTACTCAGGATAGCTATCAAAGAAGCGTGACTATCTCTTGGGTACAATATTGATCGCTTCCAGCATAAACAACGTGCTCTGATTTTACGCTTAGTTCTTTTAGCCGAAGAGGAAACTTTAGTGACAATGCGCGTGCCTTCCTTAAGTGCAACTGGGAGTGCGGTAGATTTCCTCCCGGGAGAATCACTGTTCTTTACTAGGGGAAGGGGAAGCTTGAGAACCAGTTGCATGAGGATGAATAGCTGCTTTTATTCGCTTCACAGCTTATGCACGGGCAGAGGGAGCTCGTGCTTTGACGCCTGTACGCCAACATGGGATGGAGTAGAGGGCTGATCTGCAGGAATCCCAGAGCTTATTAGTGTGCAACTGAGCCTTAAGTATTTCTGGTAAAGCCTACAGTAACACTCTAGCCTCTCTGTGAAGAGCCACGGTTGTCGGTCGTCTGAATTGTAGATGCACTCGAAGTGATGGCTGCGGTGCTTGCCCTGGCCTCCATTGTTAAGCATGTGACGGCCCGCACTCGAGGGAAAAACAGAGCACTCTGCGTGGCGCCCATCCCAAAGAAGAAGCATGTCAACGTACACAGACAGTCGTGGAGCGCAGAGACTAACTGGTAGCAAACGTCCGTCAGGTGTACCAACGACTGATGAACGTTTCAAACGAAGGCGGGTCCCTTCCTCTAAGTAGGGCTTCCGGTCCTCCACCCCTCAGCAGACCTGCCTAAAGCGTCGTCTGAAGTATGGGGTGCTTTTACTCATAATTCCATGAAATGCTGTGGGACCAGCACATTAGATAGGAATAAACGCTCTTCTAAATCAGTGAGGGCCGAGCACTGACGACACCCTCCGGAGGCTGCTGAGTATAGGCATATTTTTTTTGGCTCCTGTCTAAACAAACTCTGTCCCTTGCGGAAAGCTGTCAGGACAGCGATGGAACAACGAAATTCTGAAACGAAGAAGCTATAGTATGGCATGATACTCAAGCACATTTATGCGATTTACGCGGGTAACTTCTGCTTCCCATTTACTCCTATTTATGGCGGACTTGGTTCAGATCCTGCTGGCGGAGGCACCAAACCCTAAACAAGGTAATATTTTGTGTGGAAACCGAAAACGTTTGTGCATGTATGGACCATTGCCTTTTCGTATCAGTTGCACAATATGCCGCACTTGCAGCAAATGCTTGTGCACGTTCTTGCCAAACATCTTGCAAGTTTTTAGGAGCCAGTGTACTTAGGATGGATAATGCCGTAGTGAAGTGCTCCAACGTAAAAGTCCAGAAAGATGGGCTTCTATGCAAATTGATATCTCACTTTATTCCCGATATGTCGCCACGTAGCACAGCAACTTGTCACTTGCTGCATATGCCACGTGCCAATAACAGCTCGTGACCACCAGCATGCATTTGGATAACCACAAGTTTGACACGTGATGGATTTGCCAGTAAGCAGATGTGAGGCGCTTACCTCTGGAATTGGGGACAAAATACTTCCCGAGATCCCACGCTGATCCGATCATTTTGTTTGTTTTCCTCGTGAGGTCGCTCAGCCTGTCATTTGCACAGGTCCCCATCTCTCATCTTGTGCTTGCCTTTCGAGCCTTCTACCGCAGTTGCAAAAGGATGAGGTGTGCCACTCTGCAAGATTATCCGGCTTTCTGGCCTCCTCGCTGAGGAGCTAGCCAGAACCTCTCTTTTCGTGTTTCGTTGGCATGCCCACTCCCGATCGTCGCCTATTTTATATCCGGATGAAATTGAAGCTTTACTTTTCAATAATCATCTAAGGTCGTAGAACTGACGTAGTTTTCTCTATGATGCGCGAGTGCCCTTTTATCGATGCGAACTTCTCGCCTTCAAATGACCGTTTCGTGGCCGTGTCGGTTGTTAAAGGCTTCTCTGCCAAGGAGTGCGCTTTGGTTGAGGACCGAAGCCTTAACGCTTGGTGAGTCGAGGCCCCACGCCGAAGTGGAATCATCTCAGTCTCGAGCTTGTTCCCCTTTGGATAGCATATAACACTGACATAGCTTGTTTCGTTGAGTAGCTGGAGACAAATGGACGTCGCTGTATACCTCAGAATGCAGATAGTCATGTTTCATGAGTTGCTTCGGAATGTATGCCCCCTTGCCCACATACGGCCACCCCTGTCCTTCAGTCCGTTCAGTAGAACCAAGCGAGGTACAGTTTGACGGCAAACATGACGTCCACAAAAACTGGGGATTTCCCCCCTCAGCCCCCCCACTCACCCCGCCTTTGCACAGGTCTCCATCGGAATTGGGCAGTCGACGAAGGCTGACGCATCCTCCACGTTTTTTTTTACGGATAAAAACCTTCCGTCTGGTTGGAACTGGAAAACTGCGTTTGTTTCAAAGCGACAAAGGCGGCAGCTCAACTGTAGTCAATACGCACTACACCTCCCCTAATTCTGGCCTTCTGAAGGGCAGTTTCTCACACAAACCATTAGGCGCCTCAGAGAAAGCGAGCCACACTCCAGTAAGCCTTCCTTTTCGCAGAAGCCAGCAAGCTGAGCATTCGAGCACCACAGTTGCGGGATAGTCTAAAGCCATGTTCCCGTTTACGGAAGGCACGTTCACAACAAAAAAGTACTATTCGTCTGGCCACTCCACTGTAAGGTGAGGTTCGCTGCCCGCCTGTGTTTCTTGTTAACCGTCTGTGAGAAACTCCTCTAAGTATGCGAACTGGTCAGCGTGTGTGGCCCTACGAATATCAGGGCTCCCACGCACTGGATCTCATCCACGCCAGCGCCTGCGAAGAACGGCATCGAGTAGCTCTCCAGCACCTTTCCCTCCGTATGTTCGGCTCTCAATGACAACAAATCACGGTGGAACCAAGGCGTATGATCCAAGCCTGGCTCCGAGTATCCTCACACGACGGGCTGGCAAGGGACGAGGACCGTGGAAAAACGGCGGGGGAGAAGAAGCGGTGCTGAGAACGCAGCCGTCGGTCCTGTTAGTCCCGCCGTTGTTTTAGAATAACATATATTACTTAGGCCCGATTGCATGTATAATTACATTTTCGGAACTCGTGCTGAAGGCTCCTTCGCTCCTCTAGCAGGCCCCTGTCGGGCACCTCTGTAGGCCCCTACTGTGTATGTTAGCTTGGCAAGCATCGCCTGTTCCGCAGCCTGAATATGTGAATGGTAAGCTAACGTAAGCCTAAAGGTATACATCTTCACAACTTATACAACATCTCAAAAGGCCCGAACTCTCAGAACGTTCCTTCTCTACAGTAACATTGGCGGCATACTCTGCACTGGGTATAATTCAAAACGAATGCGTACAACACCTTTGAACTACTATTCCATGTTGCACGCATCAGGAACTTCCACACCTGGTTAGTTACAAGGCCTCGCCCATCCACTACGGAAAGAGCCAACAAGCACAGCACAGCTGCCAGGGTTGTAGTCGGAGCCGTTATTGTAATGATCGTGTGACAATCACTAAAAAGCAACCCCACAAGCAAGCATACAAAAAGCTTTTTGGCCGGTTATACGATAATGCCGAAGTGGATCGTCGAGCATTTACGTGGTTACCAGCGGCCGATGTGCAGACAAGCACGAATGCATGCAGATACCACTGACAGAGACCGCTACACATATCCGAGAGGCTAACTGGTGTTGGCAAGCGTGGACAATTTCAAGTGTAGAAACGGATCAACGACAATAAATGACTGGAATACACTCAGCCGAGGTACAGTGGTGATGAAGTTGCACGGCTAGAGCAGGAGATCGGGATGACCGGGAACTGCGAGTCTCCCGCTAAAACGGCGAGAAAGTGAGGTCGAACGGGAATGGTACAATTTTCGCACCAGCGGATTCTTGATTCTCGGTTGCGGACGCATTGCCTCCAAGATTAGCAAGTGTCCGCCGCAGCATAATCTGCTGAATTGCTGCCCAGTTATTTGCATTCGCTTGGGAGAACGTCATCGCGGACTGTCCTGCATATAAAAAGCTCTCTAGCCCTAGATTCAAGGCGTATGCTCAGTATGCGCTTGTAAAAGTTCATATCCGCTCAGTCATTTATTCAAGCTGTGGGAGGGAGTAAAGGCCCTGCCACCATCAAGCAAACTCTCGCATCTGCTCCAAACAATATTGGATATTGCTTCTGTGAGGCAGCTGCCGAATAGCTCCCAGCTCTATCAGCATTCAGCCCCTTGACTCCACTGTCTGGCCTATACAAGGAATGCTTGTTAGTGACACGCAGTGTACCCGAAACTACAGGCATACGGTAGGTGAAACAATCGGCGGTCTGCATACAAATCTGCTTGCTATTCAGCTAGTGTTGAAGAAACAAGAGGAAAGCCTCACACAAATACTGCAGCCGCTGGAGCAAGCGATAACCTATGTTTGTTGAATTGAAACATTGAGCCAACGATTTGAGCATCTCGGTACGCAAAAGTAGCGACCGCCAGCGGCTCTGCTCAGTATAAGATATCTACCCTCCAAAAAGCAGGGAAAGCAACTCCAGACCTGCATAGTCGTGTCTCAGTAGCAAAAGTTATGAACGGACAATCTTTAAATGGAAACTCATCACACCGATCTGCAATACCTAAGAAGAGTAGTGAAATTCGTGGATGAATACGGCACTTCACAAAGCTACGTACCCTGGAAGTATTTCCGAGATGTTCGCGAGCTTAAGCTTGTGTGTTTTGCCTTTGCCTCTTTTCCTTATCCTTTATCCAATACTTTTCTTAAGTACCCGGGAAATTCGCATAATGCCTGCTACCGAGGCGGCAGAGGTTGCAGTGAACAGCTGGACTACACTGTTGCTATGTATGAGCGCTAAGCTATTCTGACTGTGCACAGTCTGCAACTAGCTACCTAGATCTATGCTTCTCGCTAAATCCACTAATAAACATAATAAATAACCAAAATACACTCGAATTCTTATTATAGTTGGGAAAGCAAGATCCAGTATAATAGAACTGGTTGTCGACCCTCGTTGAGAGTCAGTGCCAGAGCCACAAGATCAGCCTCACACCCAGCCCCAAGGTGGTGTCGGCTGGCGAGCACTCTGATCCTACTAAGCTTCCTTTCTATCTAAAAGCGTCCTAGCCCCTGAAATATTCTATATTATTTATTATTTTTCATGAAACTAGACCTCTAGAGGCCACGAAGGAGATCCATTGTAGTGCCTGTGCACTACAGATATGCCCGTGTCCTTTGGATAGCGGTCACCTTGGATACTTTAGTGCAGATGTTTACAGTATGGGGCCATTGGTATCCTCGCTGGAATTCTTCGTTGCAGTCAGGATCTTGACTTAGTTTGCTGTGCCGTATTGTTCAGCAGCTACACACCACCTCGGGAGAGGCTGGATCAGGCTGGGTCTGAAAGCCAGCCCCGTATCCTGGCTCTGGTTCAAGTCTGGCATCCGAAGGCGATTGATGCTGAATACTAAACAAAGCTGTTGATTGTTTTGAGGCAGGTTTGGTTTCAGATATTTGCTGAAGCTAGACAGAATTACGCCGATTGTTTCACTTGAAGACGCTACGAGTTGCTCACAGCAGGACTAGACAAGCCGTCAGTATTTACAGACGCTTCTCTCTGGTGGGCCGGAACTTCGTCCCATGAATAATTCCAGCATGCACACTTTTATAATGAGTACTGGCATTCACCTGAGGCAGGGGAAGCAAACAATGTTCACATCTTCACAATAAGAAGATATCAGCAATCTGCACACAATTGGACCATGTTGTCTCCATCCCTTGCTCAACAAACAGTTGCGAGGCTCACAGCGGCAACTTAGAGCAAAACATTCTTAGGAAGTTTCTTTGCTCAGAACGCGCTAGATTATCTCCTACCTGCACCCTTCGTTGGGTCGAAAGCATTTTGCAGAATTGAAACAACAATCGCTGCACTCTGTCGTGAATACGGAAGCATTCTTTCTGTTGAAGCCGCAGGCGTGTTTGTGCATGAGCAAAAAAGCTGGATATCCGCTGAGTAGGAATACATGCAAAGGGTGCTCTTCGTCAGTTACTGTCTCTGCAACCGTATTCTTGCAGGAAGGCAGTCCACTACATGTACAACCGACTGAGTAGGACACCCGCACGATGGTGAGCGCGGTTGGCGGGCCAGATAAGGAGCAGGATGCATGCGGCAGTGGTACACCGGATGCAGTGGCTACGTATTTACAAGAAACTGTAGCCAAGACGCTAGCAGAAGGCATAGCTGCTACCATAAAGGCTCAACCCGAGGGTATGGCTGGATCGAGCTTAAGGCTGAGATTCTATTACTTCGTTTGTCTGTTCAAAAAGTCAAGAGACCGTTTACAATGTGCTTGCGATAAGGCAATCTTGGCATATTTTTGTCTTAGTTGTGTTTAACGCTTGCGAATGATCCTTGAAGGAATGCAACAGGTTTTGTTTTCTTCCTTCAGATCCCCCCCTCTTTCTTTCCCGCTGGTTGCTGCAATACGTTGAGGAATGTCAAAAACAACTGCAGGTAGGGACCATGCAACACAGCTGAATCAGCCATTTCGGAGACCTCTCAACCGCATAATGGTTCTTTTTAGTTAACCCCCTTGAATCCTGAGCTAAGGGTGCTGCATCGCAGCAGGAAAAGACAAAGCTTTGCTCATTCGGGGTGAAGTCTGCCGTTCAGGCCTTCTCAACGGCACGGAACACTGCTTCAGTGGGTGAAAGGGAGGTAGTTACAGCACCTCAGACTTTACCTACGCAACTAGAGCTGCGAGGCCTTAATACTTCCGACACTGAGGCCGTCAAGACCTTTCAAGAGGTGGAGTGGGTGGAAGAAGACGCAATAGCTAAGGTTCTCAACCATTTAAAGGAGAAACTTGGCGCTACAGGGGTGTACCTGGCGAAGTATGAGGAGCAGATACTTTCAAAAGACGAAGACGCGACGGGAGCCCTACGATATATAGCTGCTGATGAGAGCCACACCTATATGCTTAACTACTGCCTCCATGAAGTACGCCATATCTCGTTCTGCACGCACAGCGGATCTTTAAGCTGTTCAGCAGTATTAATTGGGGCACCCTGCACTTCACAGTAGCACACTCCTCGTGGTAGAAGCGCACCAGCGCTTCTACCACGAGGTAGGAGCTCAAGTGCTACATAAGCTTTGCCGGCAACGGAGACCACCAAAGTTCGTGGCAAACAGCTGGTGAATGCTTCCCACTACGTTCTATCCTGTCCCATGAAAAGGAGCTCAGAACTTTCAATTATCAGTGTGTACAATGTTTGGTTCGAATCTTGAAGGAAGAGGGGTTGACGTGGGATTTGCTGCAAGACGACGAGCCAGGCAAGGAACTGGAAACACCGTCAAAAGACTCCAAAGACGAAGATGACGGAGACGAAGAGGGATTGTTCTCCGAAGCAGAGGCAGAAAACCATTTGACGTCTAGCAATGCTCCTGAAAACGAGATCGATAACCGGGTAACCCGTAAAAGCTTGATTGTTGAGGAAGTACTTGACAATCCTAGAATTCGCTTTTTCGGTCCTACCCGGCCTGGAAGCTACATAGCCGTCTCGATGGAGTTAGCTGAAGTCGCAAATACTGACTCGGTAATGGCTCTTTTCAATTGGATGAAGGAGAAGCGAGAGAGAGAGGAAGCCATTGCTGCTTCCCAGGAGCAAGATGAAACAGCTTCATCTGCAAGTGGTGAGTCCAACACCTAAATCTCATAGCAGGAAACTATTGTTAGGATTCCACTGTGTTGAGTATGGTGGAGCCGACTGCCTGGGAAGCAAGCCGCTTGCAGCGGGAGCAGTGCTAACACAATTATTGTTCATTATTCAGCATCGCCCTATGGTATCCAGTTGAGGCGGAATCCATTTCCCTTCCACTTCTGTGTGGTTTTTCTTCGCTAGGGGAGTCTGGAGCTGCCCCTGTCTACGTAGGCGGGGGTGACGGCACTGAAGGGGACTTAGATGAGGACGATCGTGACCAAGATGAATTGAATAAACCACTAGCGCCACCTACACTTCGCAGCACGCGAGAAAAGTACGTCCTCTGCGCTGATTCACTGGGACAGGAGATTTCCTTTGACACAGAGGCACTTCGGTGCCTCCAATTTTTTGCTGAAGAGATCGGGAAAACTATCGTGCGAACTCAAAAAGAAGCAGTTGAAAGGCAGGTAAGGCTAAAGATCTCTGCGCTGAAAATCGTGTTTCTTCCTCTTGGGTGTCTGATTTCTCTGGGAGTGCAGGCACTGCAGAGAGATGCGTATATCAGGGTGCTACGGTGAGTGTGAGATTTATGTTGCTTTATGCTCAGGCAGCTGAAATGCTGAATGCTCATGAAAAGCGGGATCTTGAGGAGCAGCTCTCAGAATTGCAGCAAAACTGCTCAATGAAGCTGCAACAAGTCCAGGAACAGCGTCAAGCTGACGCGCTACAACTCCTCGATGAACAAGAAGCAGAGGAGATAGCAGACGCCGAAAGACGAAGACAGGAACAGGAGCTAAGGCAACAGGAAAAGGCAGCAGCAAGGAAAACGACAGAAGAAGAGGCAATGAAAAAGGAAGGAGAAGAAGAGCGCAGCGATTTTCCAACCAGTGACAGCTTATCAAATCACGGCGAATCCGATGTAGACGCGAAAAGTGACGAAGAAATACTTATCCCTCCCCCTCTTTCCAGGCAATGTGTTCTAGACGCTACCTCAACCCACGTTGCCCTTGAGCTTTTCAACGAAGAAGTCCTCACGCCCCTTAAAGAGAAATTTTCGCTGAGTCAGTTCTCTGCTTTAGAAGAAGGGGAAAATTCCTTCATTGTAGACGGTTCCCCCAGGGACATACTTGCAGTGGGACAAGTTTCTGGGTTGCTAAATGCGCTAACGTAAGGTAGAGTGGCCTGCAAAGGAAAGTACTTGACTCCTGTGTCTGATATGCAGGCAGGCGATACATTGCGGACTCTCCTAAGCTGGTGTCAACAGCTGCCGCCTGTGCCCTTCTACTAGGCTACGAGGTAAAGGTGCTCAAAGTATACCCTCCCCGGAAAGACAGATTGTGGAACTGGAACCGCTTACGTCAACTCCTGACTCCGGCGTTTGCTGACGCGATGCTGGCGTTTGATCCGAAGGGTGAATAACACTCAGAGCAGGAAGAGGTGGCCAGGAAAAGCAGAGATTGTCGTAAGTAATCGTTTGCTTTTGCTGCTTAGCTTAACTCTGCCAATTTGAAAACTAGTGTGCCGGCTGGTCACGCAGCTCCAAGGAACTACAAAGACAAAGAGAATGGCCTGCAATTCATTACGGAGATGCTAGACAATGAGATTCAAACAGAGGAAGAACATGCTCAGCAGCCCCTAGAAATGCTTTTATCTTCCTGGCTTAGTGTAAGCAGCAACATTCTTAACTATTCCTCTAATCGCTAGCAAAGTAAGACATTTGGCAAAGACACCACATAAATCCCACAAATATTAGTCGCCCTGCGTGTTTTTGCTGCATCTGCAGAGTGCAGTGAAAGCGAGGCAAAAGGAGCTGGTTCTACAGAAGGAAAAGCTGAGGAGGGCTGCATTAATTCAACGTGCCCCTCCACCTGAAGTCTCTCAACTCATTGAATTAGATCCGGACTTTGCGTGTGTCGGAGATAATGAGGCTTGAGGATATTTTCGAACTGCAGTTGAACTTCCCGTACGCCCCTTTCCAGCCGTGAGATATTTTGGGGCCAGATATAGTATGCGCATGCATAGAAATTACCCATCTGCCACGCTACCACATCTTAAAACTGATGTTTCACCGTCCTTCCTTAAGGCGGTCAGAATAGGGATACTCAAGTAAAACACGCAGAGAGGTCTATTTTCATGCCATGTAATCCAAAAACAAACGTTTTGGCAGACTTGGGGCCGTTCGTCTGCTCCAGAGACATGTGCGCCGACGACAGTGTGTTCGCAAACTATAATCTGGAAAAGGTGAATGATATTCCTGCAGCTCACCAAATTTTGCCGCCGTTTCCTCGCCGACCGAGAACGGTGTACTCGTGCACGCTACGACATCCGAGCTCGCAAATCCTCAGGCAAATTCGAAGGCACTACTAGCTTCGATCTGTAGTGCCTTCGGAATTGCCTGACGATTTGTACTCTCGGATGTCGTAGTGTGCACGAATACACGATTGTCTAGCTTCCATATGGCGTTCTTCCGGCGCTGCGCCGATACTAATCGGCCGTAGTGACCAGAAAAGCCCGTCTATCTGCCAACTGCACGCCTATCCTGTTTTTTTGGGTTTCCTCGGCAGCCTGCACATTGGAAGTGTTAGCTGTAGAACCATCGATTGGCTGCTAGAATAAATTTCCTTTTTTGCGGACATTTCCTAGAGTTAATGCTCTGGAACTGCTTGTCCTTGGGGATGTTGTAGGCGTACTTAGTGGGAGGAAATAACATCGGATCCAAAGAAACAACAAATAGCTAACACAAACGTCCGGGCGATTCATACTTGCTTATCTCTGTGTGATGCTTCTCTCTGTGAAGGATGCGCCGAGGGCGTGCAGTCTGGAGATTCTCAATGCTGCAACTGAAATGGTCACAACGCCGTCTACAGGCATGTTGAGAAGCCCTTTACCAATGCTTGTAGTGAATACTCCCTACAATCACGGCAGCAATGTCGTGCTCGTTGTTAAGCGAGTGAGATTTGTATGAATAATGAAAGTGACTGTCAGTTCTTATTGGTATATATTTGGAATATAACATTGNGAGTGAGATTTGTATGAATAATGAAAGTGACTGTCAGTTCTTATTGGTATATATTTGGAATATAACATTGGTGAAAGCATTAAGCATTCTTATGGAGTGACCATTGGTATGATTATAGGAGAGGGTGGCTTGTGCCTTGGTGCAAAAGCTTTTTGCATCAGGCTATGCTGTCTCCTCTCCCAGCCCCAAAGGCCGCAGTGCCTGCTTTACTGGGGTTGAAAAACTAACAACAATAATAATTTTCAGAGAGAGAGAATTAACTGAGATAATTTATTTACTTAACCTTTGTTAGTCTGATATATTTGTTAAGTATGATAGATATTGCTTGCCAGCTCTCTATACTCAGCTGTGCGGTTCCAGGGATGCTCCCCACAGTCGCCTTTCAGCGTATACAACCGAGTAATTCCTATAGCTTATTGTGAATATTTGTACAAAAGAGAAACACTCTAGGATTTCTTGACCAGATGTCAGCAATTGCATGAGAGAACTGAGGGCTCTCCNACAAAAGAGAAACACTCTAGGATTTCTTGACCAGATGTCAGCAATTGCATGAGAGAACTGAGGGCTCTCCTTCACTAATCATCAGCTTACAGGGCCTACAGTAGTTAGAGTGTTATGGAATTACATCACCCCATCGTGTGAGGGAACTTGGATCCCTTCTACGCCTCACATTTGTGTTTTCGTCTGCGTCTGTGTTGTCGTTGGGGACACAAGACGCAGAGTTGTTGGACGGGACTAGTGTATCTACCGACGTGAGTGGGATCAGGTTCCGAGGGCCACATGATGCCTATGGCCTCCAACACCCTTTAGACTGGCGTTTCTAAAAGAAAGTTCCTCACAATGCTATTGTTCCGCGTCGTTAACAGCGTTACAGCATTTCTCCTTGCCTACGACAAATAGTCGGAAAGCCGATTGCTGTCAGCGCGAGCACGTTCCGGGTTGCTGTGTTGCTCTTGACAGAGCTCCCAAATTTTCGCAGGACCCTGAAAAAACCTGCAAATATCTGAGACAAACGTGATGCAGAGGCTGGAAAATTGCGTTTGTGGAACGCTCGAAAAGCTACAGGCTATTGTGTCGAAGTCACTTTGGCCGAACGCTGGATTAATTCGGATGCGCAAAAGTCTCTGAGACAAGCCCCCCGCGGCATGTTTACTGCTGGAACGGCAATTCGATTCAGGAATATATATGACAGTGATGTGGAAGATGAGCAGCGCGGTTGTTTGCAGCATTTACACTGCATCGAGAATTAGGAGTCGGCAAACTAAGTCTGGAAACACTCGGGAACCTTCCGTCGCAGTGAACTCCGGTAGATGTATTGCAGCGTTACTAGCCTTGCTCAAGCATACATTTTTTAGGGTCAATATCGCCTTGCAGTAGAGCAAGATGTTGTCAGTCTGAACACATGCAACAAGCAACCTCGGGCACGGGTACATCGAAATTATGTAGCTGGAAATAATTTAGGATCCCCCTGGTGGATATTCAAACATATGAATGGTCGTATTATTCAGGGATGTCAATATCCTTTTCGTCGCTTTATACAGGTAACCCTGGAATTGAGCCTAGTAGTACAGACTACGGAATTAGCTGAAAAAACTGTGAGCCAAACTGCTAGTGCACAAAAAGGAGCAACAACCTCACATATTGGCATTGCTAATGCAGATTATATTTTGATTCCATTCTCCTCATCGGACACACATACCGATAATCGCCGGCTGTTGCTCGCTCTTGGAAGTGGCTCATCACTGAAAGTATATCGAGGGATGTAAGGGTTTAGGGTTTAAGGTTTAGTTTTTGGGATTGGCGCTTTCATAGACTCTTGTGCAATCGGGAGATCGGGGCCTGTCGCTGGGTGTTGGCAGCCGGCTATTCGCTAAAATGCTTAATTGTTTTCACTTCCGAAAGCTGCCAGCGCTTTTGTCGACCTGACAGTGCAAAACTGAAACACGAGACATTTACCTAGCTTTTGATCTTCTTGTGCCCACAATTCCAGACCCGATTTGTGGACTGGGAAGAGCAGCATAGATTTGCTTCTCCCAAGAGGGCTAGCAAAACCCAACAATATGCCGGGATTTGCTGGCACTGTTGGATCAGCTTTCCAGAACTTTGCGACGTGCAATCAGATGCTCGGCATCATCGGTCGCAGCTAATCCAAAACCAAACTGCAGATATTTTGAATTTCCTCCGGCGGGGTAGAGGGAAGGATATGGCTCCGAGGAAACTATGCATTGTCTGCAAGTGATTGGCTCCAAAACACTTCGACTGAGTCCTAGTCTAGAGGCTATCTGCATATTATAGATTGCTTTTGCTACCTTCTGGGATGCAGAAACTAGCTGTTTGTACTGCAGCTGTGTTAACCTGCATATCACCACGCCTGCACCTGAATATGAGGGCAATTCACGATGAATTTTCAAACGTGTGCAACATGTATATGCATAGCTTGCAGAACATTCCTCGTGTTAATTGGATTTGAATGTATTTTTTCACACTGCATTATGCTACGTCCGTAGAGATTATCGACCTCACCCGTCACTACAACGATTTGCCTCAAAGGTGTCTACTACTATACAGATGGACGCTATATTATGATAGGTCCATAAATAGAAAAGATGGCTCATGGGATATCCGGCTGCTTAGCTGTTGGTAGACATCTAGTTTTTTTTACCTGTGTATTATAATATATCCATGACATTATTTCTCCTTTTACAATCAGATCTTGCGTCTCCGCTGAGCTTTCTTGACCTGCTGAATAGCTTTGGTTGTGCATAGCTTTTTCCAGAACATGGAATTTGTGTCTCTCCGGGGAGTAGAGCAATTCAAAATTCCACCATAGCGACGCACAAGATATAGCAATTTTCAGCGGAACTGGAATCAACAATCCGTCTGTTTTCCTGGAATAAGCAGGGGTGTCTTGTTTTGGTCTCGCCTGGCACACCATCTAAGGACTACAGGATCTCAAAACCCAACCGCGTGATCAAACAATCGCAAACGTTGACTATGTTTTGTACAAGCATTCCAAGCGCCCAGGAGTTGAATGCGATGAACTTCAGCAGAATGTTTCGATGTTCGAATTGCAAAGTCGCCTGGGGTTGGCTTCCACATAGCTGCATCGAAAAAAGCAAATCGTCCACGCTTCTGTTTTGATTTCGCACATCAAACCAATGCCCAGCCCAAGCGGGGAGTCTCGAGCTATGACGTTTTTGCCATTCTTTCTTGGCTTTTCTATTCAGCCTCCCTAACCAAACGCTACTGGCTCCTCGGCTCAATGGGCTGCTGCGTCTATAAAGCTGCTACGGGATCCTGCTTCTGTCCAATGAGACACTTAACCCACGTATTTTTGATATAGTCTTTCCCTTCCAAAAGCATTAAAGCTTCATGCCGGCCGCGTCGCGCATCTGCATAGGATCAAGATATCATCATACAACAGAAACTGATGGTAAAGCCATTTTGCTTCGAAAGCCAAGTTTAGCATATCCTATAGTTCAGCACTATCAAAAGAAGCAAAACCAGAACACTTCAGGGGTTCACACACTGGAAGGACTTTCTGCCAGGCAACGCGAAAATCTCGCTATACCCGGCTCTAAAACTGGTATACTGAAAATGCCTCCGCCCGCCTGTGTGAAGTCTGGGCCAGACACCAACGCAGATGGAGCCTCAGCAAAAATTTTTGAGTTAAAAGCGGGGAAGCCATGCGCATTTTCGCACACACGAAATACCCCATAGGTTGATAATTTTCATGCGAAGAATCCTGGACCAGCATATTTCTCCACTTCCTGTTGTTATTAACCACCCTTCGTTTTCAGCCCCGAAATGACGCACCAAACTAGTATTATACTGAAAACCAAGCACCCGTGAACGCCATTACATCTTGCTGTTAAATGGTCAGCCCTGCAGCGAAAGCGAATGATGGAAACGTCTGTCTGGTGAACCGACCAGGTCTGATGAATACTTGCGGAACGGACTCCTGATCACATGCTCCAGTTCATCGACCTTTGCTACATACTGTCCCACCTAATCAATCTAAGGCAATCCCATATCGCCATGCAGCGGGCATATAAATGTTCAGTTTTTATTAAAAAAATTTAAATACCCGGACGAATCGATGACGATTTTTGCTGCCACACTCCGTAGATCTGTACTGCTCTTCACAGTGCGAAGTTGTCCCAGTCCCACTTGGCGTCAGGGAGGATGCCATTGCAAATTTTAGCAAATTGCACAGCGGCGGCATTTTATATAATAAGACTTCGCGTAACTTCCAGGCCTTGACGCGCCCAATATGCCTACAGTGTTGGACCCCCTACTAACTGACACGACATGCGCAACCACCACATTGCAAATTTTAACGAGCCGCCTGCGAGACATTGGAACTAGCTAATGAACAACAATGATTATCCCTCATGACCTGGGCAGTTATTTGCGCCAACTTGATTCGTTAATAGCTAAACTCAAGCATGCAACTTCCAGCAATCAGTAGTCGTTGCTATTGACAGGCAACAGTCTTGGCCGGCTGAAAGGGATCTACCGATGCTTACCATCTGCGCTCCTGGTAACGGGGGGAGCGTGGGTATATACTGTGAAGAAGCCGTGGAATGTAGGCATGTCGAAGCAGCTGTAGGTGGCGCTATTCAAATGTATACCTTGAATTTCCCGCTGTTCTGGTCCGTCCGCTTCAGCACTTCTTGCGAGATAAAACCGTCCGCTTTTCCTGTGCTGGCTGTTCACCTCATTAACATGCTAGTTTTGCATGCCGTTCTACCCATGCTGCTTTGATATTCCTTGCAGAATAGTGTACCACGCTTATGTGTGTTTGACTGTACAGCACACCTCTCAACGAGCCATGTCAGTTGACCCGAGTGCATCACTCCAGATAGCTTGGCCAACGAATCTGGTGAATGTCCCGATAGATTGGGCTGGTTGCTTTACCGGTGTGTATTGCTTTCGAGTGCTTTCGCACTCGCATCCGTCCACCTCTAGCAATTCCCGTCTTGTTGATGCTGAACATTGGGATCCTCACCTTACTCTCGAACATCTAGTACTTCCGGCCTGATAAGCGGATTGCCTGAAATGCCTGAGTGCCGGTTCGCTGCAGACCACCCGCGTCGAGTGGCTTGTAGCTTCGCTCGGTAGCACAGGTGCTCACTTCATGGTTCTATATTCATTTCCAAGAAGAGTTGCCCATCCGGTACTGGGCTACGCCAATACTGGGCAGTGCGATGCTCATGCGATTGCGGTGGAAGGGTACACCGGGTATTCTTCTGCGCAGCTAAGCGCTTTGGCCCTCCATCAGGATTAGCCTGCGGTGTAGAATCCTCCAGATGTTGTGCGGCGCATCTGTACGGATCCTCGGTCCCAGAACATAGTTCTCCACCACGCTGTCTCTGTCCGACCCAGCTGAAACCAACGTATCCGAAGTGCTGCGAATTATCTGGCCTGTTGCGCCTCACCTATATCTAGAATGATCAAAGGCCTAAAGACAATTCACAGGGTAGGATGCTGCAGAACACTGCCACCCGTCGGAAAAACGTTATCCGCACTACATCCCTTTGCGGAGAGCAATACACGTGTTTAGGGCTGCCACACGTAGTGGCAGTGAAACGTTACGACACAAATTTTCTCCTCCGACTCCGCCGGCAGCCCTGTGTTCTGGAAGGACTTATCTGCGCTGAGCGGAACGCAGATGCAACAGTCCTACGTCACGCTCCCGTCTCCAACTCCGCAGTTAGCCGGATGGAAGCATCTTCACGGAGTCCCAACCGGACAAAGAATGGACCATGCGGCTGCTTGCAACACTTCGAGAAATAGCATTCTGCCCTTCTTCTATGCTCTTGTGCAGAAACACCAGACCTTCCAGCACCTCTAGCTGGGTTCCCGGGGGGCAATCGCGGGAAGGGCATCTACGTGGGTTACCAGGCAAGCCCTCGTCTGGCACCCGCACCATGGCCAGCCGGCGAGACAGCTGCCAGTCCAGCATCGTTATTCTCATCTACTAACCGCTCAGATTGAATCTTCTCCGGTACTTTTGACTAGAGCAGCACCATTGCTGAGAGTGGGTTTTCCAGCAGACGACATATATATCTCTCATCAAACGGAGTGATGCCCCTTCAAGTCTACAAGATGCCTACACGAAATAGATTTACGTCTTTCTGCGTCTTTTACCCGGGCAGCCTAGTAGGTCAATCGAGTCACCCCCGCGCGTCAACGGGTAGGGCCGCACGAGCACTGCTGGCAGTCTGTCCGTTCGCTCCGTTTCTTAACAACGAGCTCAGGCAGCTCGTCGTTAGTGCATTCTTATTGTTTTCTGCAATACACGTACCATCTGCTGTTTCTATTCGCGTTGTAGGCCACAAGACTACAGTAGTACCTGATTGGTCTCTAACCGCTAGATGTGTGAAGGGCATCTACGTGCTTGGCAAAACACTCTAGCCTGCCTCACTTGTCTGCAGGCTAAATGGATGTAGTGCCTCAGTCCCTTGGCTTGAACGGCAGGAATTCGCATGACATGAGTTGCAGAACACGTAGCTGCAGCTAGTTATGCCATATAGCCACACGTGCAGAGATAATCGCATGCCTAATCCCTGCAAAAACCTACGAGGCGAAGGACTGCCTACACTTCTTCGCACCAAGCGATGGTGTGAGGTTTGGCCAACCGCCGCGCCGCCCCCCCAGCGGACGCCTACCGCTTCTTGTTCTTTACATAAGCCTGTAACTTCTAGAATAAGTTACCATTCCGGGCAAAAATTGATATTTACTATTGTGTCAGCACGTTTTCAGCTTTAAAACTCATTTGGAACGTTAGGACGGGCTGGCTAGGACTAAAAAATGCCTGAAGGGGTCTTTTTTGTGGTTGATTTGTTGAATCAGGTGAGATGGGTGGGTTTCTGTAGCAGCTCACGTTATGGCGTCAGTCAACTTATGGCCGACGGCCCGTCATACTCAGCTGTGGCGTCCTAAGGATGAATCGCGCAGTAGTCTATGACAGTAAGGCCCTACTAAGATGCGTTCCAGATTTACAGCACCCCATCGTGCGAGGGAACTTGGATCCCTGCTAGGTCCCACAGTTGCGTTCTTCGTGTGCCTTTGGGTCTTATTTCAGGGCACAAGACGCAGATCTGCGGGCGCTGGCTGCTCTATCCAGTCATAAGAGTGGGATCAGGTTGCCCCGGCCTTATCATGCCTAATGCCCAAAGCTCCCCCTAGCTGGACAGGCTAGGGGGAGCTTTGGGCAAGATTGCCAAACGAGCATTGGTACGTACAGCAGCGGTACTGGCACGAGGGCTCCAGGAGGAACAGGGTAGCGCCAGGGCGAGTGAAACGCAAATGAAAGACGGGGGCAAGAACGAGGGGCTGCAACAGGTGGTTAGCCGCATCGCGACTCACGGCTCCTTAGTCCAGGATTGACTCTAGCTGGAGTCAATCCTGGACTGATCCGTGAGCTTCCCGTGCTTATCGGCCGCCGGCAATTAAGCCATAGGCGCTCTTGCCTGACCAGATGAGGATACCGGGGTGCGGTCAGGTACCACTTGGGATACGCGAGAAACACAGTGGCAGGCACACCTCGGGAAAAAGCGCATGCAGTAGGTCAGCATGCGCACCGAGTCACTTACATGAAAAGGCCAGCCAAAGAGGGCTCCCAAGTTGAAACAGCAATTATGAACAGATACTTGCTGCGGCGCCAAAATGTGTGGACTGAAGCCAAATCGTCATCGCGTAGAATGCATTTGCATAACTTTTCCGACCTGAGCTCGACGGAGGAATAGTTGCTGGTGTTCTCGGCCAATTTGAGCGCTGGACGGAACCACCTAGAAGCGTGTAGTGCGGACTGACTACATGTGCAAAACGGCAACTGGAGGGTGGAGTTTACATCTTCCGATTGCCCAACGCTTTGTGGATAATAGGCTGTGAGCAGTGATCGCTGAATATGCAATCACGTACGCAGTTGGTCCAACATGTCTGATTGGGAGCTCAGGTCGGAGTTGTGACAACGGTCTCTGCGCAACAATCGTACCGAACTGCACGGTGCGCTCGCAGCCCAATGGTTATTGTCGCTGACCCCCTCAACAAGATGGGGCATTTCACCATCACCACAATTCCGCTCTCCACAGCAGACACCGCTGAGCTGCTAGCGGACCGTCGAGCGCGTGCCGAGGAGAAGCAGCACACAACGAGATGGAGCATCTCACCATCACCACAATTGCGCTCTCCACAGCAGACACCGCTGAGCTGCTAGCGGCCCGTCGACTGCGTGGCGACGAGAAGCAGCACCACACGTTGTGCTACGTCCTGTTGCCTACTGGGCGTCCCGCGGTAAGGTGTGAGGGTGCGCATCTAGAACACGCGTGAGTCACTCCGGGAAGTTTGGCGCTTATATCTTTCGCGAGCGGTTAACCTGCTGAGAGCGCGCTGTCTACGAGACGGAAAAGATTTAGGGAAAGCGGCCCTTTGTCTTGACACTCGTTTTGCAGGGCCTTTGCGATAAACCATGGAGGTGGGTGATTAAGGCAGGTTGGCGATAGCCTGACGAGGCGTGGGTGACGACGAGGGAACCGGCGAGTTGGTGTCGCGGGTCCCAAAGGCCTAGAAGGTGACGACTCGATGGCGGATGGTTTGTGGCAACAGCCGGAGAATAATACAAGGCACGGGGGGGAGGCTGAACAGGGTGATTAATCGCGCCAAAAATTGCATTCACCTGGTATATTGGAAACCTTTAGTCGTTGGAAGCCTGCTTGCGCGGAAGTCCAGACAACGGATGGCGCGTCCGTGGGGAGGCTTCCGGGGCCTTTGCCACCCCAAGGGGGCGATAAAAAGGTACATAACAGGACGAGGCGCTGTTAGCCCTAGATCGACTGCCTCTCCTGCACCGCCGAGACGGCCTGACTGAGGGATCAGGTTCATTTTCCATCATCCACCACCACGGCCGTGAGCTGCACTAACGGCCTTGCAAGGACTGATAGGACGGGAGCCATTCGGATGCAGCAATAATTAACGTTGCGGAGAAACGCTCAATATGGGTGGCGTTAGAGAGTGCTTCCGACCAGACCCTGACGGCTTGAAGCTCATCTCCTGCAGGCTTAATGCCGACGATACCGATTGTATAACCGAGGTACCTGACTACAAGTTGCGTAGGAAAACATCCAGATGCAGGGCTAGAGCAGGGTAGAATTGCCTACCTGGATCTGCTCGCCCGAACGGCAGTCCTATCTCTCCCTACTGCGTCAAGCTCTCGAAAAGCGTTGGTGCTACTCTGGAAGGTTCCCAGGACCCGCTTAAAGCCGACGATCCTACCTTCGAATAGTCCCAATATAAAGCAGATGCAGCTTCCACCCGTCCTTCGGTGCCATCTCTATCCGGTGAACGCCCAGGGTAGCTGGGGCTCGCTGGGGAAGAGGATTAGGCGGTGCTCGTAGGAGCGCTTAAGTAGAATTCTTGCAGCTAACACAGGCGGTAACAGCGAAGAGCACTCGCCTAATACGTAGAGGAGTGGGGTCTCTGTTCCATGTGAAATCATCGAGTTGCCGAAGATAGGGTATTCAAGCTTCGCCGTCATCCACCGTCAAGGCTCTTCATCAGATATCAGACCATCTCAACTGGTCGCCGGAACAGGCAGCACGAGGACGGTTGATATATCGCAGTATTGCAATCGATTGCCGCAGCAAGTGGTTTGAGGGCGGCTGGGAAATTCGCTATCCTTCTTGATGCTTCTTCCTGGACGTCACAATCCACGCGAGGTACAGTCACTCGCAGCCCCCATCGAGTGATTCTGCTTGCGTCGAGGGTGTGCAATAGGCTGTGCAACTGCGTCACATCCGACTGTGCTTGTCGTACGATCTCCTTGATCTAGTCACTCCACTGAAGCTGCTTCGCAGTTTCGCAACATCTCGTTGAAAGACCTTTAAGAGCCAGCACCTGCGCATTCCTCACGGCAGCCTGCTCGACGGATGCTTTCTAGGCGAGCTCCGGGGGGGACGGCAGTTTGGCGGGAAGGACGTAATAGCTTAGCAAGGAACAGTCGCGGTTGCCAGTAACTGCAAACTGGTACAAAGGGCGTCCCAGGCGGATATCCATACTGTTGGCCTGTACCCGCCAGTGGACCTTGTGTTGATGTGGGCAGTTCATGCAGAAGATGAGCTGGTGAGGAACGCAGCCCATCTGCAGAGTGCGTGTGAAACGCGCACCGCCGCAAAACCACATTACCCGTTTCACAGTTCTCTCAATGGTAACCGCCGGTGAGGGAATATCCGGAAGGGACTGCAAGCCGCACTACCGGCAAGCCAAGGCAAACACCCGCGAACGGTCTAAAGTAATAAAACGGCGAATCGCGTCAGACATGCGCAAAGCGCAGCAGGATTTGGCATCAGCATGGGAGGACACGGCCGCCGTGGAGGATCATCACATAGTGCTGCTTGTCCTCCCACTCAATCTACGGCCGCCGTGCAGGATCATCACATTGTGCTCCTTAAGCTGAGTGAACGTTGAGAGTGGGGCTGGGCATCCAACTGCTATTCCGGAGAAATGTAATCGATGCAATTATCGCCAACAGGTGGAGACAGGCCTTGTATTGGGGCCTAGTTCGCATGCACTCAGTAGATTCCACCGGTGCGTGTACACCCATACGGCACGTGCCTTCCGCAGCGCCTACGGGCGGGAGTTCGGATAGTCGGTGAGGGCAGTGTTTGCGTGATGAAGACCACTTGCGGGTCGCGTTGTGCCGTTCCCTCACAGAGGGGCAGTAAACTACTGTCGCTTGCTTCTCTCGTGACGTCAACACGGGGTAGAAGCACCCTCCGCCGAAACTCACGAAGAAATCATGCAGCAGAAGAAACAAATAGGTATATTGTAACAAAGTAATACATAAAAACCGGGGAATCCACCACGCGATGGGGTTTTGAGAATCCATACCCATGGAGCTACTAACCAACCAATAAGGTGGTGATGCGTGGGATCAGCCCTCAGACTCTCACATGCTTTCCCGATATTCGTTCAGGTTTAGGGTTTAGGAGGGTTGCTTCTCTCGTTCTTATCTGTCAAAATTGTTCTGTTATCCTATCCGCTAGACCCCGCACTGGGGCCTGAGAGATTGTGGGAGGAGACTTGATGGCATGATGCCACCCCCTTTGCACCAAGTCTCATGCCAGCCTCTCCTATAGCCATAACAATACACATCATTGTGGACAGTATCTAATACTCAACAAACATCAATATGCACTCGTACACATTCGCAGCGTTGAATCAACACTGACTCTAGCAGAACGAGCGCGGCAACTGTAGGGAACAGAGCACTCGCCTGTTACTGCGTGTTTACCGTATGAAAACCCTACTGGATTCATACTTGAAATCTATGCACTAAGCACAGGCTATCTATACTGTAAGGACTCGAATATGCTTTCAAGGTGCTAATTTGAATATTTGAGTCCTTACAGAATATGCTTTCAAGGTGCCAATTTGAATATTTGACTGCATTAATCTAAAAAAGGAAATCGCAGGATAATAAGTCTTATCTCTGAATCTGCCTTCAGTCAGAGTCTCAACCGCAGCGTCAGTTTTGTAGGCAGCCAGCTCGAAGCTGGTACGGGTGCAAAGCAGTCTTGATTTGGTTATCCTAACAGTCTATCTAGAATAATACAACTTGTCTCTATATGTATTTGATTCGTTCTAACTAACTAGGTCTATGAAGGTTCCCTTTGAGCTCCGTTGTGATGCCCGTACACCACAGCCATGTTGCCGTGATTGTAGTAACCCTAATACTTTCTCTTAGCTCGACAGCAATGTAGTGGCCTGCAGTACAGCCAGCGCAGTGCAACGCAACACAGTGGGGTGGCCGTACGAGTTGTCGTAGCGATACAAAGACAGTACTTGTTGGTAACAGTAAGGTAAGCGTTGTTTTGCTTCATACGACGCGACCCGCGGGCAGTCCCTTAACGCAGGTAGCCGAACACGTGTAGCGCAGCTCGGCGGGGTATCGGCGCGACCACAGGAAGTATCCGCGCTCGCAAGACGGTTGAGTACCCCTGCGACGTGTGTCCAGAACAGGAGTGGAGGCGGGTATCCGAGACCATATGCACATGGCTTCTGTATTTTCTGGAATGCTTATAGGGTTTATGCTGAAGCGTTGCCGTTGGCGCATCTACCTTAGGATACTAGAAGAATTCGAGCCGTGGGAGATGCTCTTGGCAGGACGGCGACCCGTCTGTAGTGGCGGAGACCGTCTTTGCCGGTCTCGTATAGTATTTCGAGATACAAAGCGCGAAACGAGAATGTTTCGCGCTTTGCTATGCAAAGCGCAGAACATTCTCGTTTCGCGCTTTGCTATGCGATGATACCCCTCAGAAAGGAGTACATATCTACGGCTATATTAAATGCTCCAGCTAAGCCGGGGCCCCCTTACAAACCGCAGAGGAAGCACAAAAACTTGCTGTGACTCCTTTTTTGTCTTTGCAGGGACATTTGATATCGCTGAGGAGAATAAGATCAGTGTAACGACTGCTCCATCTCGCCGGTCCGAATATATCGAGGCGAGTGCCAACGAAACGTGGGAATAGGGGAAAGAAATAACGAACTGGAGAGTTCCTGGTGCTTCAGACGTTGTAAGAAAATTTCCTCTCTCGCAACGCTCTTCGTTCGTCCTTGCCCCCGTATCGATGACCGCGATATACGGAAAGTTCCCCCATCCGGGAAACGGTGGCACAGCCGGCTGTTCGCTTTTCTGTTCGCTGCTTGTTATCAACTAGCACTCACTTAAGGTCCATGTGTGGGCGATTACCTGACCTCGCACATGCATTCAACAGCTTAAGCTCTGTTTGAGGGCTGACTATCCGACCTAACACTTGTATTCAACGGGTTAAGGCTCAGTTAAGGGCTGAGTATCTGATCTAGCACTTGGATTCAACTAAGCACTTCAGAGCAGATACCGGTCTTCGTAGTCTGCCACCGCCATATAGCCGCCCTAAGCTGCCTGTTTCTAATGCAAAACAAGGACGTCAGAAATTCAATGCTTCTGAATGAAAAAAACTGAGTTTCACTGGCGTGCTCTGCAGGAAATTGCGACATCAGGCGGCTGTAGCACACAAGGCTAGTTCCGTTAGTTTACCATGCAGGTAATCGTAATAACGATAGGGAAAGTGATACCTCGGCGTTTGCATTCAATTAATGCACGACGATGCATGTGGCAAAGTGAACAGTATGTATTTGAGCGTCTTCGAAGCGTATTTTGAGGTAATGCTCCATCGATATGGGTCAACTCGGTCGCAGCAAAGGGGAGACGTTCGGGAAACGTTAGACAAGCGGGAAAGTCTACAGGAATCTCTGAACCAATGTATGCCGTTCGTTGAAGCCTAGAATCCATGTAGACAGAATCCACGCTCTAATCGTCGCAACTAGGCGGAGCACCTTACATTCCAGAAAAAAGGTCTCGCAAGTAGGTGGAGCACCTTTTATTCCAGCAAGAAGATGTGTAGATGGAATCCACGCTCTAATTGTCGCAACTAGGTGGAGCCCCTTACATTCCAGCAAAAAGGTCTGCGACGTGAAATTATATGTAAACTCGCGTGCCAACACATAACCACTGTATGCGCCCCTCATCACGGTAACACCATGAAGAATGCATGCTTTAAGCCATCTACAACCGTTGATTCAGCAGTTCATCGCTTTGCCTTCAATTACTGCTGAGGCAGAGCTAAACACAGCCTAAACACATTTGCATCACGTGCATCCATACGTTATTCTCATATGCAGAGGAACTATTGCATCAACCTTCAAGCAATGCCCACTCGTAATTTTTTTCCACACCTCCCAGCCGCAGTCGCCCTAGGAATGAGGCCATACTAACTTGAATGCACGGTGCACACTATAAAATAGGTGACTGAGTCGAAACACGCTGAAATACTCAGAGGCAGTGGTTCCAAGTTAAACAAGGGCAAAATCAGGTATCGCAAGCTGTGAAGGAGTACCTGAACCTAAACGTCTGCTGATCAACTGCGTTGTCAGTTGCAAACTTCTGCACATGGGAACCGCCGTGCATGGAGGCGATCTCGTGACTAGACGCAGTGGGGGTACGAGGGCAAGCAAGCACACGAGTATTTAATTATCCCAAGCAAGCCACTACATTACCGTTTCAACTAAAAACTATGTTTGCTTGTTTCATTGTAGAAGGCCTACTGTCAGATGCCAAACCGATTCAGCAAATCTGAGTCATCATATGAACTGCCTTGGCTGTCGCCCCACAGCCTTACGTAGGTCCGGCCCGGTACTACTTGACAAGGAAGCGAGCCTGGAGTATGTAGGGGCCTTCGTTGAATGTGGCCAGGAGAGAAGAATGCACGATAGGTTGGAAGGTCGGGAAAGTACAGCGGAAGGACGTTGATCGTGGATTCGACAGTACCCGTCCCTATGTGCTAGGAGAAATCCCTGCAAACCAGCTACGCAGAAATCTGACACTCTGAGCTTTTTGCTCTTCAAAGTGAAAAACAACTGTGCAACTATCAGCTTTTGCAGAAGTTAAGCGCAGACGACGCCCAGACATTCGGTAACTTTGGTGTCACCTGGCAAACGAGAAACGGTGGTGACCCACTTTTATCTAATGGGCAGATTGCCGCACGATATAGTGACAGCTGCTGCACCGTAGGAGCAGAAGACTCTAATTAAGAAAGGAAAATTTTTCTTGGATTGATGATTAAACTCTGTACCTTTTCAAGTCTCGCTGAGACAGCTCTTGGCTTGTGATTTCAGACTCGAGCGAGTGACCCGCTAGGTCATCCTGCGGCAAATGAAATGTTACTGGGACGAATAAGCCAAACAAACCCTGCCTTTCTGCCATAATAAAGTAATTAGGCGTATCGTGGCTCCTCTGGAACCCTGGTAAATTGTAGTAGCCGTCTGGAGCATGTGAGGTGAACGCTCGCCGCCTCGTCTATTGCATGTATGGCTGTGCTCGACAGCCAGCATCTTCGGTATCCAGATACTCTCACCTGGCACGCTTACCTTTTCTATTGCCTCTAAAAGAGGCCGTTGCCTGGCTGCCGCCCACAGTAGCTGGATTATTTCCCCTGTAAGGATTCCCTATGCCTCGCCTGCGCCTTCCCGCGGAGATGGATTGCTGAGGCGGCTGATACTTTTCCAGTTTTCAGGTCACTTGTTGTTTGTATCAATTGTCTCCATCACATTGTTGAAAATGCTTGATCGTGGGGGTGTCAAGTGACTTCCTGATCATCTCCACCTGTTAGTTCTGCCGGGTAAGACTGCTGGTGATTGGCGCCTGTTTCCGCGGCCAGCAGTCATCATATGATCCAAGTGGACTAAGAGGAACTGTCAAACAGCATGCACTGACCTCCTGCCATTATACACAGAAAAAACAGGAGGGGTAAGGTCAACTCTGCGTGAAGATACTTGATAATCATGTGCAAAAATGGCGGCGACGAAGCCGATGAGCTCCGACGTTCATCGGATTGCATCTGTCATGGACGAGCTAACACAAAAACTTACACTTCTTACCTTTGTTAGCCCCCAAGTAAGAAAGCGGGCCTCCTTTGCAACCATCACCGGCAAAGAAAATTTGGGGCATCCCCCGCTCAGTTTTCCTGGTCTCGCACATTGCTGTCCGACAAAATGCATGAGCAAGCCCGAATGAAGAGCACCAACAATCACATAGAACATCTCATGCAATTAAGCTGTCTGAATCTTCACTGAAATCGAAAGGTGGACTCTGTTTTGATGACCTTCAGGTATTAGAAGCAATCCAAGAGAATGATTCTGGGCATGTTGCAGAGATGCTCGGCCCTGATGTACTGAAACGCATGGGCGAGCAAACTAGACTTGAGGAGCTATATCATGGGAGCGCTGCAGCCAGCGAGGAAGCTGGCGTAGCATCACTAGATGTTGATGATTTACAGGAAATCGCCGAACAGCTAGAAAAGAACACAAGGGACTTGTGTAGGAAGATGAGAGAAGTGCCTAACATAGTTCAAGAACTCCGTGCTCTACAGGAAGCAAAACCTGTCAACTCTGTGAAATTCGTACATGCCTTGGCAGAAATGCAGGTACGCTCAGGCTGGCAAATCGTGCGCGTTAGCGTTTGCGCAAATGTGTTGCTGCTCACTCTCGGTAGAGTCATGCACTGTATACGGCGACGAGAAGATGCTTGCTATCAATGTCCATGCATTGCACGCTAAGCCTTCGGCTCAACAAGTGAAATGTGGGCCTTCGGCCTATTACAGGAAGTGATGCTGAAACGCCTGACGACTGCTGTGGAAGATGAAAAAGCTAATGAAGACCTGCTGCAGATGTATCTTCAGCAGGAGAGGTCTGCAGAAGAGCGCCGTTCCGAGCTGGAGGCACAGTTGGCACAGCTACGATCTGAAAGGCAAAAACATGCAGCTAGATCATCAGAAGCGATTGCTAAGCTTAAATCGGATCTGCATGATATCCAAAATAGCACGGAACAACGGCTTTGGCAGATGAACGAGGAATTCGCTAAGCGTGACGCACAACAGACACGTGCATTTCAGAGGAAAAGTGGAGACGCGGCTGCGCTCAAGGCCCAGTTAGAAAAGCGCGGGGCAAGTCAGGCAGCAGCAGCAAGGGAGGAAATAGACGCTAGGATCCGCAACCAAAAAATAGCGAAAAGAGATCTGGAAAACGCTGTAAAGGCTCTTGACAGGGACATTTCCCAGAAAGAGAGAGGTGAAAAGTGTAACTTAGATTGAAGACACCAGTGACGCTTTATATTGGCTAGATGACAATGCGTGCGCTGCCGTTGCATCCTGCTGCAGCTTAAAGATTTATATGCACTAGCACTAACGGCCATGCGTTAGATATTTTTGTAAATTCCGAGTGCGTGGCTTTGCAGAGATTCAAGCAATGAGGCTGAAGAATAAAGCTGATGAGGAGTCTTTGGCTTCTCTTACCAAAGCTCTAGAAGCAATTGACGAAGAGAACGAGAGAAAGGCGAATGCGATATGCATTTCAAAGGCAGTTTTTGCAAGAGCGGAAGCAGAGCGGGCCAATAAGGCAGCGGCAGCCTGTATTCTCCAATCATACTGGCGTGGAATCATGCAGCGCGAAGAGTACATCGCGCTGAAGAAGGCCGCAGCACGGAAGGCTAAGGGGAAAAAGAAGCCTAAGAGCTGAGCATACTCACATCCTGATGAGCCCCTTTTTCTGCCTTCTTTTGGGGGGAATGACAACGGATCTCGCTGATTGGATATATATGAGTTAGTATGAAGGCGCTAAAAAGGGCATTATGCACACTTTTAGCTCAGTAGCACATATCAGGCACGCGACAGTTCTCAACTTTGTTGCGGGTAGGCTATAGTAATTCCCGTGAGCATAGAGTCTGGCTCGGTCCTGAAGCCCACTACCCGAACTTATTTGGCCGGTATATTGCACAAACGCATTCTTGCATAACGCAAGAATGCGCTTGTGCTGCTGGAGGACAAACTTATGTTTCCGTCAGTTTAAATTGGGACAGCATGCAAACATATCTGGATAAGGAACGCCAACTGAGTTTCGCATATTTAGATGATTTGGGTTCCCACCGCAGAAGAAATAAAAAAATATTCGTTGCATTCATGCAAAACGTGACGACTCTGATAAAGACGGAGACTCTGGAAGAACCCTGCATTCGATGCCAAATAGCGTTGTTTGATCTGCCAGTTGCTCCCCACCGCATATCTGATTGTCACAATTTTGGCGACCAGACGCGGCATTTCGCTCTGCATGTTTAACTTTAGCTAAACTGTCGCTCTGCATCGTTTGGTCTTCTGGCGTTAGCTTCTCGCTCCTTGGCATTGGGCCAGTTGCCTTGACTACTTTTGCCTGTTTCGTTTCAGTGGCGCATGGTAGAGCTAAGGCGTCTTTCTTCTGCTCCATATCGGTCGCGGGAGGTTGGTGCTGGGTGGCTTTTCCGCGTCGTAGATGTTTAGTGGAGTTTCCTGGAACTTCCTGGCTTCGCGCCTCCGGCGTATGCCTACCTGTTACACTTTTTCCTGCGTAGGAGTCGTGCATACGGTTCTTACTCTTTTGTTTTTTTTCTTCCACCGCTCCAGAGACAGGTGAGACCGTGCTCTTTAAATCGTCCATCATACTCGGTGGTTTGATGTCATCTGTATTGTCTTGCTTCTGACGCCCCCCACGTTGGCGCTTTGAATTTCTATCATCTGTGGAGCAACCCGCCTTTTCAACCAACTTAGTTTCGTTTGGCGGATCCTTCCGGTGTTTCTGCTTTAAAGAGCGTCCTTCCCTCGTAACCCGGCGGACCCTTTTTTCTTGTTCCGTGTCAGCACTTCTGAGTTTTCCAGGCATATCTGAGGATACGGCAAAAGAATACGCACACCTTGATTGTGAAAGGATTGTAGCGGCGAACAGACCTTGGGCAGGCACTGCTTTGACGCTCACCCACATCGCCCATCTCGCATAGCACGTCTGAGCCCATCTCACTTTCTCGTTGCAGAGTGGCTTGGCTGTGAGGCAAAACTGCCTCAGGCGAAGAATCTTCCTCCACGTCGGTTTCTTTTCTCTCCTTGGGTTTCCCCTTTGATTGCTCTCTGTGTTCCACTTTCCGGCGTTCCCTGTCCTTGCTGCCCCGTACGCTTGTGCATCCAGGTACCTGTGCACCGTTTTCGTCTGACCGCGTTTGTTCACCACCTGTGTTTCTCTTTGAATTAATATTTGTGTCCGCATCGTTTATATGAGCTCTTGCACTTGCAAGATGTGGCATATCAGCTCGATTTTTTTTTCTGGTATCTGACTCTCCTCGTATGGCATGCATTTCCTCAGTCTCATCGGTTACATAGGCTCGCGATCCGGCTATGGGCCGTCTGCTGTTCCTTTCCAATTTCGGTTGCGGCCGTTCCTCGATTCTTTCGCCATCTATTTCGTACGAAGCTCGAGGGACTGCCTTGCTTTCAGGTCTTCTCGCAGTGCGCGCTGCCACGGAACTTCCCGTCTCGTCAGCTTCTTCTCGTCCTTGTGATTGTCGTTTGCTCCAGTTACCTACTTCCTTATGCATTTCGCATTTCCCTCGAGAACGTTCAATATCTTCAGCTTTCTGGCGAAAGGCACGTCCCGGGTCGTTGCTAGCAGCCAGAGGTCGGTTTTTGGCCTTAGGGGACGTGTGGCTCTTCCGTCGGATTTTATTTTGATGCTGCTTTGACACGTCGTATGCATTTCTGTGTAAGGAACGATCGTCGTGCTGTACAGGGTTCGTAGCTGTTCTGTTACTGCCTTTCTTCCTCTTGCTGCTGTTGGGTTTAAGACGTCTCTTCCTGCCGTAAAGCTTGCGTGGGTGACAGTTTGCTCCTGTGTAGTCCTGGTTAGAGCATTTCTGGGTCCTCATGCGGCGCTGACGGAAACCCTTTACCTTATTAAAGGCAACACTGCTCTTAAAATGTCCGTTACGACACTTGGTGCAGAGCCTGGTGTACCTTTTCCGCGTCGTCGCGTGTGAGCGGCGCCCCAGGGCGCCACAGCACTTTGGACATTTCCTTCCACAGCGCTTGCATAAATTCTTGGTGCTTCTAGCAAATTTCGTGCACGCCTTTTGAGAATGCTTCTTGAAAATTCTGCAGGTTCTGGCAGAGCTTCTGCGACACTTTCTGCAGGCCTTAGCTCCACACTTCCCACAAGACTTCCCAGCTTTTGCCCCCGCCTTGGCTGCCGCATTGCACAACCTTCGCAAAACCTTTTGTGTTAACTTTAAGGGAAATGCCACCACCTTGACGAAGACACGAGCGATACAGGACATGACCCTGCATGTTTGTGGGATTTAAATTCTATCTTGGGCGAAGTGGAGGACGCATTGAGATAGCAGGTGAAAACAATTGTTATAAGGCTTTCAATTGGCGCTCTCTTTCAAATATACACACCCTTCGTCAAAGATGTACTGGATAATTTCAAACTGCGTTCCGCCTTTGCGTTACCTGACGTACTATTACATGGTTAGATGCACCAGCCTCAGGCAGAGGGCGGGCATGCTTATGCGCAAAATCTAGACACTTAGAAGGTAGCAGGACTGCACATTTATCCTCTTGAGCTTGAAGACAGTATGGAGAGCCTGTCACTTATGGCGTGAGTGTCGCCTATTGAAGTGGCAATGTCTCTCCGTGTAAGTACTCAAAATTGTCCACTACCGTACGGGTACCCCGGTGGTCCACCGCTAAGCTGCTTATCAAGAAGGTGCATCTCCAGCGGAGCCAGCAGGTTTAGCAGCAGAACCGGGGAATCCACGCTGGTTCTGTGGCTAGAGCTTCCTTAAGCGCACTTTCCTATTGGCTACGGCCTGCTGCACAGGGCCGGTGTCAGGCAGTACTAAAATATCTCTTTGACCATGGCGTTTGCCTGTTTAGCATCCCGATACAGTAAACGCTAGCTGAAATGCCTAGGATAAGGTGAATGTATCCGGTTGTAGAAAGGTAAGGTCGACTGCTACCTAATGGTTACTTAATCGCCTGAAACCCACCGAAGCACATGCGTCCCGCAGTGACACACGAAATGCTGTTGCGCAGACGACAAAAAACAGTGAGGACTACCTACAAAAGACCTTGATTCGATAAAAGATTGAAATGAGTGTCACGAAGTTGAAAACAAAGCAAGTTGCACACGTTGCTGCACTGTGAACTTGCCTTGACCACTAACCAGGAGAGGGGAACATATAGGTCAAGTTTTACGGAGAACGAGTGGAAATCCGAAACGAAGATTTAACATGAGTTTGTTCATTCTTTCTTAAATTTCGACGGGAGCTTAACATGCTCGTCACTGCATTACGCGCCAAACCAGTCAGTGCCCCAGGTGCACACTGTCGCCTAAAGGTGTAAAAAGCATAGGCAGAATTTGACTCTTCGAAGCAACAAAGTTCGCTCCTCCGAGTATGGGATTTGCTGACAGAGGCCAGGAGTTGTAGAAGAAGGCTGAAAGAGCAGGAATTTTGGAGGATGCGGCGGGGGGCGCCCGGCGTGTCAGGGGGAGTGGAAGTGACCCCTTCGCAGGTTTCGGAACAGTGATTGCCACAACGCTTACTTACACCACTGTCGTTAGGCGCAGTGCTGAAGCCATTACGTGAGGGCTACTTTTACTGAATGAGCTGGAATGGAAGGGCTGCACCAAACCTCGGGATGATCCGTAACCCATCATCTCGTGCTCCGATCAATTTATACGAAAGATACGAGATGATGGGTCGTGCTTTCCTCCTTACCAATAGATATCTTGATTTTGATGGCATACAGCCCGTATCCATATAAAAAGTGTTCAGCTGCTGTCTGCTGTCTTGCTTCACCTTGGATTTGCAGGCTTTCCTTAAATGTTGGGCGCTGCAGCTGTTGGTGACCTTGTGTCCTAGCCTTTTTAGCGCTTGGAGATGAAATGTGGGAAAACATGAGGGTATTCATTCGAGAATAGCCAGAACCATAGCCAGCGTGCAATTCTGGTCGAAGACTGGGCCGACGGAAATCGTTACGTGCGCACACCACGAGGCGTGAGGGAACGCTCTTTGCAGTCGGGCACCTTCAACTGTCGCTGTGTTCTTAGGAACCGTTTCGCTACGTTTTACGTCACTGCCTCAGTATTATTGTGTTGTTGATGCTGCTCTTGCGTGCGACGCGCCTTACGCACAGTTGCCCCTGGCTTCCTCATGACAGACATGATAAACCAAGAAATATCGTTCTGCCCTGACAAACCCAGGCGCAACAGTGCATGTAAGCTTCCAGCATATACTGTTCTTGTTGCAGAACGATTTTTTTTGGTTTATCAAGTCCGCCATGAGAAAGCCAGGCGCAACTGTGCGTAAGGCACGTCGCACGCAAGAGCACGAGCTGGCACTCAGTCTGAACCTTTGTTCACCTTTGGACAGCCATCCTGGGCCGAATTCAAGGCGCGAAAGAATGCTGGCTACGTGCTTAATTCACCTCCACAGATGAATAGTCCAGCAACCCAGCCGCACCTGGATTACATGTAAAGGCCAGCCTGCAACTGGCGCACACGCATGCTTCTGTAAACCAGTAATCCTAGAAGTATGCATACATATGTACTGGTTTGGAGTCTCTTCCGGCTATTCACTCTGCAGTTTTGTGGCCCCTGCTTTAGCTACAAAATTTGTGCTGAAGATCACTCTGGCAAACTCTCATCGCAGGGACAATGCGATTCGTTTGTATTCAACAGCCATCGGAAGGTTCTATTGTTAGCTCGGCACTCCATTATCACTGGACGTTTTGCCGCAGCAAGTTTCTAAAGTTTCTTTGGTAACATAACCTTGGTGCCCCTTGGGCATGAAATGAAATTATGCGTCTCGCTGCCTGCTAAGGATACTAAGCTTGGTCGAGAAAGAAGTTTGCTGGATGTTTCAGCGGAGGGCGGTCTAGATAAGGCGGGTACCGTGTTCAGAAAGCTGTTAATTGGGTTTGTCAGCAAGGTGAACCTTTGGTGACAGCCTCTATAGATGCAACTAGCAAATCGTACGGGGCGAAAGACAAAAAGACAAAAATTTTCAGCTTGGGCGTGACGGGATCTCTGGCGTAAATCTGTAAGTCGTCAATGGGAGGAGATAGCTCGCAGACCGTAAGTAAACCCACCCAGCACTGATGCTCAGCTTAGCCCACTTGTAGTTCCAGGCTTTCCTGAGGAAAATATTGAAGCAGCCGATACTCAGTAAGCCTTATCACAGGTGCTGTGAATCGTACAGCAGGATCGGAGGCAAATGCGTGTTGTTTTGAGCTCCCAAACAAAAAATGAAACTATACAGCGCGAATGACGAATAATTAGCTGTTTAGGAGTTTTCGTCGGCAGCGCTTTGAGCTTTCTAACAGCAACATCTACGTGGGGAACGAAATGTGACTAGAGAAGCCAGCGTAAGCGAATCGTTCAGAGTTAACCCGCAAGGAGGTCCCATCTTTATTGAGTGTTTGTATGGAAAAGCGAAAATTCTTCAGAAACGCATCAATCTCCTAACAAGCGTCACTGTAAAACCGTGGCTACACCTGCCTCCAACTCGAAAATATGCACTTTGTCGTGATGATATCTGATATTTGGTGCACACTTTGTGCCAAATTACTGTCCACTAATGATGCAAGAGCGGCACTGCTGTGAGGAACCTACAAATCAGCGCCAGCTGCGGGGCTTTGGCAGACCCAAGTCTGCCTCACCATTTACATAATCTGCGTAGCAAACACACTTATTTTTAATCGGGAAGTTTGGTGGGATTTCTGTACTTATTGATGGGATATCTACTAAGGGCGTCTTTAAAAACTTGGCCGCGGGAGCGAGAGCGGTGACCCCACCGCGCCCTGGCAGAGCCTGTGCAGTAGCCATGCGCGCCCGTCTCCTCAAGATCCCCATAAATAAACACCAAGGAAATAACTAGTCAAAATGGAGGACCTGGAGGGGGTGGGCCCAGCCACACATGTTACTGCCCCGCCAGATCTTGACCGCAGCGCCGGGAACATGCCGACGCAAAAGCAAGCTGTGGTGAAAAGCCAAGACGAAAGAGTGGCAGCGAATACATCTGAAAAAAAGTGTCTCTCTGCATGTTGGAGTAAATTAGCTGCGAAATTCGCCCGTGTTGACCGCCGGATTTGCTACATGTTCTGTATGTTCTTAAGCACACTGCATCCGGTTATAGCGTTATATATGGTCACTTACAAGGACTGCCCCTTGGATGACCTTGGCCAACCAATACCAGACTATCAGCCTCCTCCCCCTTGTGCGCTTGACGCTAGTGGTGAGAAAGTAGATCCGAACTGCATTGACCCACCCCTTGCCTACGCTAGGGTTGAAAACATATGCTACATGTACTTAGTCAATGAATTCGCGCTGCATGTAACTTATGTGCTATACGTGAAAGTCTGGACGCTTGGCGGTCGAAATGTAGGCTTTTGGAGGGAAATGTCCGGATACGCCGGTTACTTCGTTATTGAGTTTCTGTCTAATGCTGCCGTTTATCACGTTCAAACCTTTCCAAAAGTCCGCGCACTCTTACCATTCTTCAACCACTTCACTTGGCCTTTGTACGCTGCCTTCATCTTCGGCTCGATACTGCTGATTCCTCTGGGTCTGTACCTCGCGAAAACGAGGGACCAGTATAGGCGTGCATTGATTTTCCATCTGCCTGGAATCGTATTCTTCGGGGTGGACGTATTCAACCGAACTGTATTTCTGCCATTCTTCGAAACAATGCAGCATAAATTTGCTCAGCTGCAGCTTGCTGCAATAATCTCTTTCATTGGAGAATTAGCCCTTGCAAATTTCTACGGTTCCATCTTCTTGCCCGCAACGCACAAGGCCACGAATGTCCTGGTAGAATTTGGCTACAACGTCTCGTACCAAACAGGCCAGGAATTACCCTCTGGAGAGGAAGATGAGAGTGAAGAGTTATTGCAACAAGACAGCGAAGAGGGCGTTCGAGTCCTTCTAGAGCTAGAGGGGCTTTCAAACAGTGACATTGTAAAGCAGAATTCAGAAGACCTTGCAGTTGGACTAGGACTCGGGAAGGCTGGAAATCAAAAACCTCCTAGCAATGTGCAGCGGCAGTCTGAAAGCCAACGTAAGTGCACGTCTATGGAGGACAACCTCAGTGGCGGAGGAGAAACGGTTCAGCGCAACCACAAAGAGAGAAACGGAAGTGCAATCCCGCGACGAGGGGGCCGCACTTTTGAGCAAAGAAGCCGAGGTTCGCGACTAGGATCAAAAAATTCGACATTTAGTACTGCAGCTCGCCAGAGCAGGATCCTTGCCCCCATTGTGGCCTCAGTTGACTACATTCCCCCCAGCCAGCCGCATGTCCCAATACGCCCGGATGGACCTGACCCACTTGAGTTCGACAAAATTCTTTGCTGCTTCGCAATTGTCTGGGACGCGTGGAGATACTTGCTTATCCGGACGGTCCTGATGAAGGCATCTAGTATATATCTTTATCTGCTGATGGTTTTTAAGGATTTTGCGTTCTCGTACTTTCACTTTGGATACGCTTATACGGAGAGAAGAGTGTTATTGGTCATTGAAGGCGCTACCACTGAAGAGCCCACTGCCTGGAACCGAACAAAACATTTCCTTTTCAAGTTTTTCGAGCTCTTTATTGTCAGACCTTTCTTCATGACTACATTTTTGGCAACAACTGTCTGGCGGACAGAGATAATGTTTGGAATGAACGAGAGGAGACAAAACTACAGCCACTCTGTTTATGAGGAACCTTCTTCGGTGTCTCGTGAAGAGAACGTATCGCTTCGTAAGACAATCAGACTAGTTAACGCACGTAAACCCACAGCTTCCGATTGGGCGAGTGCAATTTCGACAGTCGCTGTACAAAAGGGAAAAAATACAAAGGGCTTTGTGGGGAGTCTCTTTAGCGACATGTGGACCCATTTGGTTCTAAATTTGCGTCGTGACTGGCGACACTGGAAAGCAAAGGACTTTAGCCGGTATACGCACCCAGTGGAGCACTGGAAGAAGAAAATGACTGTTTCAAAGAACGAGGAACAGAACAGGCAGAAAGAAAACGCAAAATTTGATGGGCTTGAGGTACGGTATCGCTTCGCGAACGAGTGTTGTATAATTCGCCATGTGCCACCGAAACCAAAGACCCCCAGAATTCGAAGCGGTTCCCAGATGATGACAGGGGCTGAAGAACCTCACCGGCCTTCAGGCGAGTCGGTGTTTCGCCGCATCAATGCAGTGTGGCTTTCAAAAGTCGTCCGGGAAATCCAGTCCCTCGTCTTCAACCGCTGTTGGCCAAGAATCCTTCAAAAACTCGTGTCTTCAACAGTCTTCGTTATAACTGAACTCTTTACTGAAAACTCGACTGTTGGTCTCCTACCCTCGTACCAAGAGGTCAGAACCTATCAAATCAGAATGGCCACAAGTTCTGTTGGTGCACCCACCCGGATGGCAGTACCGTTCTATGTTACCCGTGAAACACTAACTCAAGCGTAACTTTTGTAGCACTCCGTGAAGAACCGCAGGAACTACGCCAAATATGCTACTCGCCCCCCAATAATATGCGAACACAGACACGGTTTCCGCACTTGCGTATGCGTTTGCAGCACGGCCTCTTCCGGGACACCATGGGCCGCTTCAGGGTGTTGTTCATGTTCTCAATGGACATTGTTGAGGTAACGTCAATTTGGATTACGCAAGCTCAGTCGCGCTTCTACGGCAGCATAAAAAAGGGCTACAACCTCTTTCATGACTTGGCGATGGTTTTCCTCTGCACGTTCAACTGTGCTGCTCAAATGATGAACTTCGCCATGCTACGCTATATCCGGTTCGCCCCCATCTGCGGAGACAAACGCGTCCTCCCCGATAACGTGCAGCAGGATATGTTAAAGCACCTGAATCTTGTTAAATACTGGGACCAACCAGACTTGTGAGTTGCGGGCGCAAAGCGAAGCACTCCCTGAGCGGTGTTAGAGCGCGCACCCAAGTATATGATCCAAGTCCTAGATCATATCGCCACTTTAAACTGATTCCAAAAGGAATCGAGCTCAACATGGCTCTGGTAGGAAATAATGCAACGGCCCCTATGTAGTGGTAGCGACTGCACCGGTGTCTACGAGCAGCCACTAAATGCATCCAAAGAAATGCACATCTTTTAGTAGGGTTTCATCACAAGATTGCACTCGGGTGGCCGTCGTTGTGTCTCCGAAGCAAGCACGCGACTGATTTTCTCCCCTCGAATGTTCACTGCCCTTTCTGTGGGAAACTGACACAGAATAAGGCAATTCTTGTATAGGCGCGTTTCACGCCTTTAGACGATTCGTTTTTCAGTTTTGGCCTTCTCCGGTGGAACCCAACACGTTGCTTGCCCTCAAAGGTAGCTTGCTCGGTTTGATCTTTACTGATTCAACGGGGACAATCCGAACTTGCCTACACGTGAGGGGTTTTTCTTCTTTCAGAATGTTGGGAGCCCTTCTTTAATCAAAGCCTATATATATATATATATATATATATATATATATATATATATATATATATATATATATTACATCCTGCGGCTCGCCGAAATGCATGCTACTTGCATGAACTACCACCACTACGTTAGCGCAGCTGGACGTTGTGAACCAAGTTATGCCATCCAGGCGCTCCTATGGTACTGAGGAGAGCATCGAGTTCAAGATGTTCGTCCCGGAGCAGTTAGGAGGAGTACTACTTTCTGCTTTTGAGGAACGTGTACGCTGGCTGTCAGAACAGTGCCAACGCACCCAATACCTTCCGGCCAGGATGTTTTCTACCATGACAAGAGAATGAAAACATGTAACTGAAAGACCCCAAGGCCCAGCGCGCTACCCAACGGCTATTCAAGAGAGGCTGGTCCCGTTAGCCGTTAGCAGTTACGGGGTAGCGCCAACGATTCACAGTCAATCCCCTGATTCACAGCACGATAAGGGGTTTGTACGATTCCAGCCGGACTCAGTGAGCGGCATTGGGCGGTTGATCTGTTACAGTTACCCTCAGCCTGTGTGCTGATGCTAGATGCGAAGAAGTTGTACTATACACACAGCGAGCAGTAATTAGTATGCTTTAAGGCCTTTTGTGCACTTCAACCAACCCGGAGGCGTCCTGCGCACTTTCTCCGAACCAATCACTAGTGAGCTAGTATTGATATTCTGTGCAACGTCTCTGTCGCTCGCCATTGTGTCAGAAATATTTGTCCGTATCAAGCATTGCTCCTAGACCAACTCGGATCCAGTACCTCGAAAACAAGAGTATTAGTAATAATTGATTCGTTGGAGCTCTGCAGTAGTGCTGCAGGCCCCTCTGAGGCTGACACGGAGGGCTTCACAGCGATTGAATAAGTGATGCGAGCCTCGAGAGCCGAAAAAAGAGATCAGTAAGCCTTTCTGTTTGGAAAAGAACTGCTACTAGTATACATCACATTCCCACCACAGAGGTGTTCTGCGCCATATCGTTGGTGTTAGTTAGGCAAAAACCACTGGCCTTTGGAGGAAATTGTCGCAAAATGGAGGAACTCCAAGAGTTTCATTTAGAATGGGACTACGTCCAGCTAGGTTTTGCTGGCAGCGGCTTTGTTCTGTTAGGAAAACTGTCCCCCCTAGGAGATGTATCCATAATGTGCCAACAATAAAGCACATCATGCGGTATGGTCTCCCGGATCTGGATGAATAATCGTGTCGTTTGGATCGGTTGAAGGTTGCACATGATCATCTGTTCCCTCTGACGGGTATTTTCCTTCTGGAAAGTTCGGCAGGACCTCCAGAATGGTGCCATCAGGGTGCCTTCGACCATATCAAGCATCAGGCATTGAGTGCGCATTAATAGACTAATGCTTCCTATTGTAGGAGTAGGCTGCAAAATCTTGTGACCTCTATATTTCAGAGGAAAATAAGAGCTGACTTACATCAAAAACCGCCTGTACAATGTCTGTGTACCGGCCCTCGAATTCACGGTATATATCGCCAGCTGAGTCACTTGAAAGTCCGCTCGACGCCGGCTTCCCAATCGACAACACCGTTTCCGTGCATTAAATCCCTTTGAGTCTTGATCCGGCTCCGTAACTGACACGATAAAATCAAAAGACTTCAGAAAGACGTGATGGAGTATTGTTTGCCTTGCAGAACTTCGGAGAGCCAAGCGGGGGGCTCGAAGGAAACTGTGAAAGTTTACTATTTGTAAAGGTGCGTGAGTTCAACGGACTTGGATGCTCTGTTGCATGGATCTTTCTAACTTCGCCTTCAGGCCCTCTGTACTGCCTGGCACTTTCTAAGCACCCCATCAAGTACCTTTCCGAGACCTCAGTATCCAGTGGCAAGTGAAACAGTGATGCATTCCCTGTAAGTCTCCTGTGTGTGTCCTTCACCTGCCCGTGGCGATGAACCGCAATTGCATAGCTGTAGTAGACCTGCACATGGAGGAAACCACAAGGCGGTGGCTCTTGAGAGAGCCTGCCAGCCACGAGAATGGCCATGGCCCCTGTCAGTAATTGGATTGCTTAGAGCCTGGGAGTCAGAGAGTACGTACTAATATACTACACCCGATGAACGCCAGGTCAATGAGGAGGGCAATGATGACTCCAAGTGTGGCATTGTTAACATCCCTGATGTAGTGGTTAAAAAGCATAAAGGAGACGCCAGTCATATTTGAGCTTATTCCTTCAATAGCGGCCATCAGGACAGGATTAAGAGCAGTTGCGGCGCCCAGAGCACTGCAAAACTGATAAACTGCAGCAAAGAAGAAGCCACAGCCAGCAGTACAGTGCTGTCCTATATATGAACACATTGTTTTAAGGTTCCATGAGTAATCTGTCACCGAAAGCTCTCAACAGTACCTGGAGTTGGCTGTCTCCCCAGCATGATATTGGCAGCATGCACCGTCACCGAGGCGAGAACAAAGGCAACAAGGCACGCTAGGGGTCCCGCCACTGTGGCACCGATAGTCTGACCTAGAGAGAGTAATTCCTGCGCAGCAACATAAAAAAAAACAAAAAGAGGCTCCAAGGGGGTCACGAATGGCACTTTGTTTGTGACGGAGTTCCCCATGTGGGCACGCACCTGCACGAAATCCAGTTGGACGTAGAAGGCACTGAACTCAACATTATGCACTGGAACTTTAGCAGAACGCAGGTACAGCCACACTCCTAGCATGAAGATAAGACTGCAGCACCAAACTGCAAGAATGGCGCAAATTATGGCGCTTGCTGCCTTGCCTGGGGAAAAGAGATGCACATAAATGCCAAGGCCTGGTAAAATGAGTTCTCAGGTCCTCCTGGCACCTCCACTGGTGAATGTATTTAAATACACAACAGTATAGAGACAGCATGCTTATGTGGCCGTATAACTGACGGCGGAGAGGGGAACTAACTTTCGCAGCCACTACGGCCTCGTTCCGTTCAAGATCGCTAAATGCTCGTTTCTGCAGGGAACGTGGAGTGACCAACACGCGTTTTTCAATGCAACAGTACATTACCCATTTCTGTCTTGTTGAAAGATAGCCGAAAGTCGTCCAACAGCGAGCTCTTCAAGTACTTCAGCTTTCGAGAGGCCTCACTTGGGTGGGACAAGGTGGTGCCGCAGTAGACTTCACGCGTACAGCACAACATAACGTGAAGTGAAGCTCGGGACGAAGGAGGCAAGGTTTTGTCCAGTAAGCACAGTAGCGAACCCAGTTGTCTAGTGTGAAGATGCGTCTCGAATCAGTGTAAATGGAGCTATGCAATTCGACGCTAGGAAGACGGAAGACCTGAGTAGCCGTAGTCTTGAAGAGCGTTTACATCCGGAGTGGAATGCAAATCTGAAGGCTCCTCTTTATGCCGCCAAGCGCGCACACCGTCCTTAGATACAATTGTTGAAGAATCTGTAGAACTCATTTGCATGGAAATGCAATGAAAAATTAGCTAGGCATGTGAAACATGTGTGGAGATGATCACTGTTGTTTGTTGAAGGCTGAAGTGCTGTCTTTGTTTCTGATGCCTGAATACACTGGCCTGCACAGATTACTTACGTCCAGCCATTTCTTCGCAAGCCTGAAGTGCGCTGACAAGTTGTCGAACGAGATCCTCCGCTGAGCAGCCGGCAAATGCAAATTACGTGCTCACTCTGTGGCAAAGCACTTCGAATTGGGCAGACCTTGTGATATTCAGGAATTCTGAAGAATGCACTTTTGCTTATGCCTGACGATTCATGCGTCAGATGTAAATGCGATGCAGACCCTTGGCGCGCTCGAGAGATGCTTCCCAAAGACGATGGTGTTGTTGCGACTTCGTGCTTGCAGTTTCTTTCCTCCTCCCTCCAAGTAAAGCTGCTGCATGCTCCAGCTGTAGCTCGAATTCAACCTGGCCCCTCGTGTACTGGGGGAGTCGCTCGCAGCGGAAATACAGGTTGCATAGCCACGAATCGAGGTTATTACTGATGAGGTTTTCGAGGTCTAGATAGCGACGAATCGACGGGTCAACCGATCCACGCAATAGTGGAACCTGAAGGGAATCAGCCGTATGTATTGCCTCCTAGATCTAAAAACCAGACGTCCTGCAACCCTAGCAGTGTTCGTATAGAGGAGGCATAGGACTTAACGTTGTAATGTTCTGCGCGCTGAACATGACAACGTCAAGTTGTATGCCTTTGGGGATCGTGGTTTATTAACGTGCCCACGTCTCAACCGGAATGTGATCAGGCATTCACTACGATGTGGGGCTGCAGCGAGTGAACAATTGCGTTCCATTTGAGCTTCCCCTTAGGCTGTGCTAGGGATCAACGAAATGGGGATGCTTAATTTGTACCTTGAAGCTTCCCTCGATCAACCGAAAATCAGAGTCTACCAGTGGAAATGCTCCCCAACCCACAACCTGCGACGCGAGCCGTGCACTCAACTAGCACACCTTGCAGTTAGGCGACTTTCTGGTTTAGGATGTGGACTCGCATAGTCAGCACACTGGATAACTGGAAGCATCAGTTCGGGGCATTTGGCATTAGTCGTTTTGCCTTATCAATTGGAGATTGCTGGCCTCGAAGCAGAAACAGCTCGAATACTAAGCACATATCAGGCTCCACGTCTGTCTCCGAGGGGCAGGCCAGCTCAAGAGTCTGATCGAATCTGAAGTACAGGCCAGGCTTGGTAAGCAAATTCTGAGTGTGAAAGTAATAATACATCTTAAATAGAGCATCTTTGAAAGCTCTACAGAGCAGCAGATGGTGGAGAAAACCTTGTTGAACCTAGGGGTGGAAGCAAGGTTCTCTCCAAGTACGCGTTTTTGGTTGATTATCAGGAGGCATGTCCCCTACCTCAGGCATTCGCTTCTGAAGCTTGCTCTGAACTCCACAGGCTGCGTGACGGCTGCTCCCGCAAAGCCTTCATTTTCTGCATATTCTTTGTCAGGAACGGATACCGCTGTGAGGGACACTTTACTTTGTTTCCTCGAGGCCGCGTCCTGCAAAAGCTTTTCTTCGATAGATGGTAACCCGTTCCACCGGAGACGCGTGCCTCCTATTCATGGAAAAAGTTCGCAAACCCCATGCGTGGAAGGCTAAAAAACGACCCTCTACGTACGGCTCCCACTGTCAGTGCTAGAAGACTTTAATCGAGCCCACCGATGCGCGTCCATATGGAGACAGAAATGACGTATCTTCCATCTGGAACTTTGTCCTTGAGGGCACGGCAGAGATCTATCTGCATCTTCAGGGGTTGAGGAGCCCGCAGCCACTCGACACGGTACGATTTTCCTGAAGATCGAGTACACTGGGATTGACGGGTTCAGGCGCAGCTAAAAAATACTTTAAATTGCCTGTATTTGACGGAGACGACTTGGCAACTCTTAAGGATCCAAATTCCCAACCGAACATTACCCCTCCAAAAAAGTGTAATATTGGACCACGGTTTAGCAGACGGGGAAACGCATGAAATATTAGACTACACCGCAACCTATGCTCTGGAGTGTGTTCTATGCACGACTGATGTAAAGGGAACATAGCGGAATATGCTTAGGCCTCATCTTCTGTGCGTCCTATCTGCCTTTCATTTAGACCGAATTGCCTGCACCATTGAAGCGTACCCATAGGAATAAAGTTGTTTCTTTCGTTGGACTTGACGTCTTCCGTTTTCCTCGAAACGGCGGTGTACTCCCCTTCTTTTTTCAAGAGACCGTAAACAGAAGACAAGCGAGCTTTACGACGCCCCATTAAAGCTTCCATTCGGCATTCACACTCCCGCACCAACTTGACAAGATGGTCCTGGGCAGGGAAGCACGCTGCCACAGGTTCGAAAGACTGTATATCGAAACGCGTGCTCAGTGAAGTGCCTGCTGTGCTGAGGTGGAACTACAGCTTATGAGAAGCATGGGGTATAGGGATACGGCCGTCTATTAATATGACTGCATCTGGCATATGCGCATTGCAGATATCGATACTGAGAGCGCATCTAATTCCTTCACAAGGAGAAGAGGATATCTTAATTTCCGTTCCCCCCTGCTTTCAGGAAATGCCAGGATACGGCACCTGTCTTTTGAGGTCCTGCTTCTCTGCCTGACGTTTAAGCACTTTGAGTTTTGCCTCCCTCCGCTCCAGCTCATCTAAAATCCTCTTGCGGACGACTTGCTCATACAGCAACAGTCGCTGTTGTTGCTGCTGTAGCTCCTTCTGTTGAGCCACACAAGATTCTATGTTTTCCTGGGCTTCTTTTTGCTCAACTGCAATAACTTTGTCCTCGTCTGCTGTCCCAACAATGAAGGCTTTGTCTTGAGTTAGTTTCTGAAACCAAACAGCCACCATACGTCTGGCCTTTTCATCGTTTTAGGCCATTCAACCGACTTGCTCCTTAACACTGTGAATGATTGGCTACCCAAATCGCGTAGAGCTGCTCAGTGGGCATCCTATGCCTCATCCGCGTGCTTGAACAGTCAATCCGCTGTCTAGCTCTTGAAGGGCGATGTGAGGTAGTCGTTGGATGGCGCCTGATTCTAGCCATGGGCGTCTACCTACTGTGAGCTCATCGAAGTAGCCGTCAAGGGCATTTGATGCAGTTTCGGAGATCGCGTTCTTCAGCTCCGCTACTCGCTGTTCGGAAACTTTTGCCTTGGCTGCTCGAGAAAAATGCAAATTTAATTGTCTTAGGCAGGAGCCATATAGTTTGTGCACGGCCGGAGGAGTCAATGTAGAGAACTAACTTCTGTGTTGTGCTGGCTTTACCTAGGATTTGGTCAAGTTCCTCGTCTTCGATATCTTCAAGCCATTGAACCTCATCGGTCTCCTCTTGTCCCTCAGACTTGGTTGAGGCCCCTCGCTGCAGTGGAGAACCAATAACAGCTGGAGTATAGGGGACAACGGTGAAGCAAATTCCGTACGGCGAGGTAGTCACTGGCTGGACAGGCATAGAATATGCACTGCTTTGCCTGCAGTCGATCTGCCTGATGTTCTGTGAGAGGGCCGCCCGGAAGGCGTAACTCGTACTATCTCTTTTCCAGTTCAAGGAACTTCTGCGCACTGCTTAGGCATATAATAATAAGAGACTTGTACCTTAACTAAAGTAGGCGACAGCTTTAGAACAGAATCTCTATCATCTGCTTATACGATAGATGGGTGCAATCCATGCGCTTTTCTCCCGCACATCCACCAATGATAATTGGTTCGTTTCTTTGTGAAAGCTCCTCACCTGAATTGCCAAAAGATTACCCAAGGCAACTGCAGCTGCGTTGTCACACATGAGAAGAGTGGATTTGCGAGTCGTGCTGCTGGCGGCAGTTTGCGACTGGTCTGCTGGGTCTTCGTTGTTTTCTGCATTTTCTGTGGCAACAACTACAGCTTTCTTTTTCTTTTTTTTCCTTTCTGAAGTTTCGATTTGCGGATGGTTTTCGGATTTGGAAGGATTGGAGCCTTGCTCCCCGTTTTCCGCCTGCTTTGCACTTTTTTTCGACCGTTTCGTATGGTCAGTAGCTGGAGACCCTTCGGCTCTCGTCTGTTTGCTCTTTTTTGAGTGATGCTTCTTACGCTCCTTGTCATTTGGCGGATCAACACCTCCTTCCACGGGTTCCTGACCTGCCTGCACAACTCAGCCGGCAGAAGCGGAGACCCAATTAACGACGCCTCCTCGGCCCCAAACTACGGTGCAGAATTGCGGGTACGTAAAGATAATCATTACGACGAGGGTGGGCCGACTCCTAGGGGGACAAATATGGGGAGAGCGCCAAGGGGGTCTTTTAGACTTTAAGAAGGTTGAAATACTGTGATGATCTACTTCCTCTGCTCTCAACTTGGCCTCACGCACCTCCGCAGGCGCCTCCCCCGTGTCGGACATTGCGGTGGAGCAAGTAATGCAACTCGAGGGGTATGTTTCTGCCCCCTACCGGCACATATAAATGTAGTCTTGCAACCCGATGCTCCGCGGCCGCAGTACCACCCGTGATGTTCTGTTTTTCGCGGTTCTTTAAGTATCGTTGTGTCCTACACACACTCCCCCACTCGTATTTGCGCCCGTTCTGTGGATCTAGAATATCACTATTGTTTTTAGCTATAGAACGGCCGGTTGGAAGAATGGTGCCCGGTGTGTTGGTGCAGATCGAACCCCAATTCCCGTCTAGAGGACGGATGTTCAGTGCAGACACCGTAGAACTCCAGTGGTCTACTTAGCTGCCCCAAAACAAACAGAACATAACTAATTGCACTGTAATCCTCTATGAAACGTTCCATATGTTGGTCCTAAACCGCCAGCCCCTCTAACCTACCTCTCAGTATGGCCACGCACAAGTAGTTGTGGTTAGCTGCTCCCTCGCTGGAATCTCCAGTCAACACCATTCACTGCAGAAGAGCTATCTAATGGCCTTAGGCTTTCCTTCATAATGGCAGCAGATCCTGCAGAAGACTCCTCAGACTGTGAGTATTGAGCTCCGTCGTTGCCCCCTCGGCCGCCAGGTGTGAGACAGGGGCCCTCAGGGGCCCTCCATCGTCCCTAATTGTCCTTGTTCTTAGCCGTTAAGAACTGGAACCTTTTGAATTAAGCCCTCAATTTTGAATTTCGAGCGATCAACCGCAGCTGTAGACGACACTACAACTTGGGTAAGTTTCGTTCAAGCGGACTTCTGCTTGTTGCTCACGGCGGGAGCCTGTATACCCGTCATATACCCGCTCCCTAGGTGTGGTTTCCCCCTTTCCTTATTTTCTACGAGTTTGTACCAAATGCCTCAAAAGTCTAAGAGCGAAACAGGGTGCAGGGAGCTGTGCAGCTGGGTCAGCTGGGTCTAGAGCTGCAAAAGAGCAGCATGACGAGCTGCAAAACGTAACGGCTTCGAAGGACACATGTTCTGTCCTCTGCTCCACCTTGTGGAAGACTTGGCTACATTTTCGCCGCGGTGGTTGCTGCTGCTTCTCTGGGAGAGGCAAACCAGAGGGAGGGCACGCAACTCAAGAAGTGTAGTATGCCCTGCGCAGAATGTTGGGCTGCTACTGGGGGTTTTTACCCTCAGGAAACAGATCAGGCCCAGGTGCAAGATCTAGCACCATCCTATGTAAGAAGGGCGCTGAAACAGCTGCAGCATTCAGGTGAACTGAAATTCCTACGATGGGGGAGTGATCAGCCGGAGAAGCAGAAGCTGCAGCAGCAGCAACATCGGAAGCAGCAGCCTGATCACAGTGAGGAGCAGCATGAACAGTGGAAGAGGACGCAGCATCACCTTAACGACACCCAGAGAAGGCGCTTGCGTACGCAACTGTGCGGCCGCGAAGGTGTGTGCGGCCGCAAGGGTGACTACGGGGAGATATGCGACTGCGGTATCAGGCGTAGTCGTTACACCTCTAACTATACAAATGGCGTGAATAGAGACAACTGCAAATGCCACAACAGCGCTGGCGAGTGCAGCGGGAACTGCAAGGTGAACGGGAGAAAGAATGGGGAAGAACCAGTGGGGCAGGTGCATGATGCGTCCAGGGACGCTGTAGTGGGAGTACCAGCATCGGAGGCGCAAGCAGCCGAAGCAGCTGTGGAAGCCCAGAGAGCTGCAGCATCAGTCCCCCCAGCAGCTGCGTTGCAGGTCAGAGCAATGCAATTGCTGAAAAAGCTTTCCCCATTCCCTGAAGGCAGCGGATTTGTGCCGTCTGCGCTGCCTCAGCTGCACTACAAGCAACGAAACCTACCAGAAGAGGCGGGATCTCCATCTGCTGCGAATGCTACTATTTATACTGCTGATGGTTCTGCTGTGAGTGGGCGCGATGATGACAAGAACGAACTAACGGCCACAAGGATCGTGCAGGGTGAAGGAATAGAAGAGGAGAAGGCGCAGCAGAAGCAGCGGGAGATACTCGAACTTGAGCTGTTGGAGCGGCAGGCCTTTGCTAATGTCACTACTGCCGCTGCACCACTGCACGAAGATAACGAAGTGCTGCTGCCCAAGATGTTCGAGAATTTGCTACTGCAGGGGCCTTGGATAAGGCAGCAACAGCCCGCGCCTGCAGAACAGCAGCAAACAGTGCACGTGCTGCAGCGAGGCCATCAATATGCAGCACAAGCCCAGCAGAGTCAGCAACAAATTGGCTACTTGAGGCAGAATGACGAGCTTTTGCATCCTTCAAAATGCATACAAGGCAACAGCAGGAGCAGCAACAGCAATAGCTGCAGGAACAGCAATAACAGCAGCAACACTGGCGGATGCTTTCATGCGCATGCAGTCGTTCCAGTTTGCAGCGTGCATAGCAACTGTGACAGCAGAAGCAGAAGCAAGAGGAGACCAGGTAATATCATCGATTGGCAGCAAACCGCGGCGCTCCTGCATTCTTTGATCGCCGCGGAGGACTTGCCTGAGCAGCTGCAACATCATCATTCAGCGGTTCCTGATGCAACGCATGCTTTAAAAGGAGCAACATGTCAATGGGAAGGTACTGCCAATGAAGCAGTATCAACAAACTCTCTCGCTGCACATTCATCAGAAACCGCAGGGAAGGTGCTCCCCGGTAGCGTTGGTTCGGCGTTTGCTGCTTCTGGAGCTACTGCTGCTCCTATCCTGCTGCAGCAGCAAAACGCAGAGCCGCACTTGCATCAGTCACTACCAGCCGAGGTAGCGCAGCAAATCCTGCGGCGCATAATTTCTGCCACGGTTGAGCTGCACAGACACCACAAAGGGGATCACGCTCCACACCAGCATAATCAGCAGCAAAACGATCACCTGCAGCAGGAGCGGAAGGACCTGGAGCAGGCTCTGCAACACGAACAGCAGGAAGAGCACCAGGTGCAGGGGAGATACAGTGGCCCAGCCGCGACTTGCTGCTGCAGTGTCAGCAGCTGCCGAAGCTTTTGCGCATTTCTTTTACATCTGCTAAGGGACTTCCGAGCGCAACAGAAACAGCATGAGCGGCTGTACTTGCTGCTGCTGCAGTTGCTGCTGCAGTTGCTGCAGCAGCAGCTGGCGTGCGCCACTTGCCGTTGCGACAGCGGGTTCCTGAGACAGTACCTGGCTTTTGTGGTGGAACAGATGGAGCAATTGCAGCAGCAGCAAGAAGAGGGCAAAGGACTAACTCCAGACTTGCTGCTGGTGGACTTTGATTCCCTGCACCATCAGAAGCGATTGGTGTTGTTGCTGCAGCTGGCCCTATTGCTACGAGCCTGGCGAGCTAGTGGCGGCACAAGCCGGCGCAAAGTTGTGGTTAAGGTAGCTTATCTGTCCCTTATTCATTTGGGCGCCTGCGTTGAGCTGCGAGAAGCAGCAGCAGACATCCTTGCTGCTGCAGCACTAGACGAGCTCTCGACGGCTGTACAAGAAGCTGCGGTAGAAGCAACTAGCACACAAGCCGCGTGGTTTACGTATGCTGAGGCAGCTGCAACAGCTGACAGCGCAACAACAGCAGCAAGGGCAGCAGCAGTAGGGATGGAAGCAAGCAAAGAGGCAGGCGCTGCTGCTCTGTGCTCTTCTATTACGAAGGCTGCAGTAGAGGGAAGCAGCGCAGCAGCTGCGGCAGCAGCAGAATTAGCTTCTTCAGTAGCTTGCTGCTTTCTGCTGATACTACAGCAGGACACGCAGCACTCGGTAACTGCTGGAAGCTCACCCACCGCCGGGTTAACAGTGGGGCCTCGCATCCGGGAATTTTCAGCCGAGACTGCAGCAGCAGCTTTTCCGATGCTGCTGCTATTGCTGCTGCCTGGTCTGGAGCACCAGTTGTTGAAGGGCGAGACCTTGCGAGGCACAGCAGCAACACCCTTCTCTCTTTCGCTGCATGCAGCGGAAGCGCTTCATATCCTGCGCATAGCCATTCTTCGAGCGCAGCAGCACCCAGCGTGGCAGCCGCAGCACGAGCTGCAAATTGTGCACCAGTTCCGACAACGGTGTATGAAGATGGTATTGACCCTGCAGCAGCAGCAGCTGCTGCGTCTTCTTGAGCAGCAGCTCATGCGGCTCCTGAGTGTTTCCATTCGAACTTGCATAGAGCAGTTTGATCTTTCGCTGCCTTTGTTACAAAGGGAATTGCCAGGAAGGAGCAAGACCAGTAGGAGCAGCAGGAGCAGCGGCACTGGCTGGAGCATCGTGGAGGCAGCTGTATCTGCAATAGAAGCGCCGCTGTGCTGTGTCTGCGTGCTGGTGCAGCTGCCCAGACTTGGGCTAGCAGCACCAGCAGACTGTGCTGGCCAGGCCGAAACACTAGAAGAAGTTGTTGCTACGTTGGTTAACTTGCTGCTGAGGCTTATGGATCCGTGCGGGTGCTTTACCCGTGCACGGGCGCCGGCAGCAGGAGAAGCAGCAGAGACGGCAGAGCGGCGAGCACCAGCTACAGCACCCGCTTTAGCTCTCACAGCGGCAACATTCGGATGTTTTAGCAAGCTCCTTGTTGCCCTAACGGAGGCAGCGAGGAGCACGTGCATGCAGATACAACAGTTGTCAGCGACAGCAACAACACCTAATATATCGGAGGAAACTGCTGTCGCTGCGGGGGAGCTGCAGCAATGTTTTGCACGCGGTGCCGCAGCAGTTGTGAGGCTCTGTCTAGATTCAGCAGCAGCAGGACAGGCGCTGCAACAGCAGGAGCAATTATCCGATTTTATTGCTGCAGTAGCAGATGCAGACGTTGCCCTGTCGCGCTTCTTTGCAGTGCATAGGGAACATCAGCAGCTTCAACGACCCGTCGCTTTGCAACTGCTGGAGCAAATCTTACAGGCGCCCATCAGTGATAGAAGGCAGGGTAGCAACAGCTGTAAGGGGACTCGGTAGTGGCCGCACTAAATGCAGAAGCAGGGGCAATAATGTCCTTGCAGCATGTGTATGTCTTTCCCTCGCTATGTTTCTGCTTGTCTTGACGCAGGTGGTGTGCAAAACTCCGAGACAACATTTAGCGGCAGAAAGAAGGGGCCGATTGCTGCTGCCACTGGAGCAAGGCGCGGTGCAGATGCAATGCTTTTGACCTACGTCTCTGTAGAAGCCAGCGCTACTGCTGCTCTAAAGGTTCTAGCACGCTTCCTTGAAAACCGTAAGGCAGCTTCAGCCTTACCCACAACTGCGACTTCTGCTGCTTCTGCTGCTGTCTCCAGTGATACTGCTGCTTCCAATGACGCTACAGATACAGCGGCAGCTTCTTCTGGAGCTGCCGTGCGACTTTTGCGTATTGCATGGACACGACTTGTCGGCCCAGCCCTGCGGGAAACTTGTTTTCCGCACTCGGCCCCAGAAGCTGTGACACCAGCAGTGGCTACAGCAACGAAAGCGGAAAGATCACCAACAGCAGCAGCTGCAACAGTAGCTGCAACAGCAGCATGCGTGCAGGCTGGACAGCAACATGCCTTAGCCATCATAGAGACGCGTGGAAGCCTGATAAGCGCGTTTGCATCAGCTATGGCAGCAGCAGCACCAACGGAAACGGCTACAGCTGTTGAGCCAAAGGTGCAACAACCCGTGCGACACGAGTTGCAACAGTTGCACGACTTGCAACAGGACTTCACCATGGTGCTGCAGAATGCGACGCTTGCTGCGGCACGCTTCGTCGTTTCGCATGAACACCTAGGCAGAATCAGTTGTTGCTGCCGAAGTGGCAGCTTGCAGAGAAGCTGCGCTAACAATTACTGGACTGCAGCGCAGTATCAGGACCCAGTAGGGGTGCTGCAGCAGTTACTGCGAGCGTTGCTTGCTCACTATGCCACGAGGCCGACCGCCGTTCATTTCTGCAGCAGCAGCTGCAGCACCTGCAGCGTATGCAACAGGGGTATCTGCCTGTGGCCAGTGATGCTACAGGTAGCCGTTGCAGTTTCCTCTCTTCGTCCACTCGCGCTGGAGTTGTTTTTATGGCCCCTCCGCTACCTGGTCGCACAACAGCAAAAAGAGCCGCAGCAGCAGCGCAAGCATCAGCCACAACGGCAGCTCGTTCAAATATGGCGTACGCTGTATAGTTGCTTCTGCGCTGAGGATGAAGCACCGGCGGCAGGTGCTACATCCAGGAGAAGCAGTAGCAACGGATGCTGCTGTTGTCGCCTAGTGACGCTGGATGACTTTCTGCAACAGGATGATTGGGTGCATGTCAGTGACTTGCTCCTGGAGTTGCTACAGCTGCTACAGAAGACATCCCCCAGCGCCTCTACTGGGTCGAGTGGTGAACGCTCCTGTCTGGCAGCGGCAGCAGCAGTCGTGGAGCGGGCAGCTGCATCGGAAAGAGCCTACCAAAGACCCCCACAAACTCAGTGAGCCCTGGAATCTCGGTGAATTCGAAGTGGTGCTTGTGGACCGAGACGCACTTGAAGATATCCTTGAGGGGAGGCGAGTGTTGTGACGTACGTACACTGGCCGTTGTGCAATGCGTGCAGAGGGGACTGTCAATTCATTTTCTTCCCGTCAAAAGGCCTTGGACCCTGCAGCAGTACCGAACACCCGGAGTGCATTCAAGAATAAACTCTGGAACTGCTGCTGTTTTATTCCTCGTTGCGGCAGGAGGTAACGGGGAGCGGGAGCAGCACGATCACTCTCAACCGACAGATGGCCTTATCTGAGAGGTTTTGGTCTTGAAGGCCTACATAAATAGAATGGGGCATGAGGCAGGAAAGCAGGACGAGCCGAGCAACACCACGCGCGGGGGGAGTTGCAGAAGTAGCAGCAACACGAGTTACAGCAAAAGTTATAGGAGGGAGAGCACAACCTACAACAGCGGCTGCAGCATGTGCTGTGGCTACAGGGCTGGTGGCATTTTCTGGACCACCAGCGTGAGTAGCATAACCTCGATTTTAAGCTGTAGCGCGAGCTGCAATAGCCTCCTTTGCCCCCACGGGATCGCTACAGTGACAGCAGAGAGAGCGGTGCAGTGGCGAATTACGCAGTAGTTATGTGGGACCGTGTCTTTCACCTTTTTAAGATATTTCGAGGAGAGCTATAACTCTGGTTATCTGTCTTAGTTGTAGCTGTTGCGACCGATATCGCTTGTGCTACTACTGCAGCACGGGACCAGGTGCTGCTACAGCTACAGCGGATGCAAGGGAGCTCTGGCATGGGACTTAGGGAGTCAAACTAGGGCTAACACTTTTTTGTAGAATTCAATTTTCTCAAAATTTGGATTTTTATATATTTGCTTAACCGACGCATAAAACACAAACAAACAGATACGGTATGGCAACGCCGTCGATTCTGCGCAGGACGCGCTGGCGGCCCCGTACTGCGGTGTCTTTCAAGTTTTCGACTCATATCTTTATGTTAAAATCCTGTTGGACAATTCCATACACACAGGAGGTATTTTTTAAAATGGTAAAAACGGAGAAAAAGCGCAAAGAAACTCGCACAGGGGACCCGTGCTGGGGGGTGGAGTGACGCAACGGCCGACATCACCGGCGGCGATGGTGTCTGCGTGCGCCGAAAATGAGTAATATTGGCCTATCAGGTTTCACTCTGATGATATGGAGAGGGTTGGGCAATTTAGGCCTTGATTTATTGCTCATGGTTTGACACAAGCAGCGCTGCAGCCGTGCAGCGCTCGGGAGGGAACCACCCCCAACCCCGGCTGGTGTGCAGCCCCTTGCAGTGGCTCTTTCGGGTCCACTTGCCCCGCTTTCTTTTGGGTTATTTTAAAAATTAATGAATATGTCTGCATTTATTTGATTGAGGTCTTTATAGCGGCCAATGAGCGGCACCCTAGGCCCTTTTCAGCTACCCCCCCCCTGCACGGGTCAGACGGGCGCCTGTCTCGCGGACAAGCTGCCTGCCTGAAGAGTCGCTGAATCCCTCAAATGCCGCTCAGACTCCCATTAATAACAAATATAAATTCAGTAATCAGCCAGAGAAGGTCAGACAGCACACACTTTTGCGGCCGGCTGGCTACCCACCCGATCCCCAATCCCCCCGATCCCCAGCGGCAGGTGTGTCTGCCGCCGTTGCATTTTTTTCGTGTATAGACTCCAGCTGACTTTTCCTTACCATTTGAGTCATCTGTTGGCTTATATGCGGCAAATGCCGGTGTCTTGCTGCCGCTGCAGATGGCCAGTGACCTCGGTCCTCACTATCACGCACACCCGCCATCGCCGGCTCCCCCTCCGCAGCTGCAGCAGCAACACCGGTAGCAGCATTAGCAGAGAGTTTGGCTCGAAATACATTGGCAGAAAATATTGATGACAGCGAATAAAAGGTCGGGAAAAGACACCCAACATACTTTGCAGTTCCAAAGCTACGCACACCAGTCAAGCCTGACACCACCAAGGGGGGAGGCCAGCTGCAACAATAAAGGGAACCCCAGGGGTAAGGCAATTGTATCCATGCACTCCAAGGGGGGAAGCATCGCCCTGAGCACTGTGGGGGCCAGTGGGCCTCTAGGAGGGAGGAAGCTGGGTGTGCTGCAGCAGCAGGGGGGAACTGCGACGGCTTCGGAGCTGCTCACGCTGCCCGCCATCGGTGTGACCTGCTGCAGCAGCAGTTGCAGTAGCAGCAGCAGCCCATCTGGGGCAGATGAGCCTGCAGAGAACTGGGCCTCCACAGGCGGACTCATAGAGAGCCCCGCCTCCGCACGGCATCGTGCTTGCTACTGTTGTCTGGACCCCTGCGCAAACCGGTATGAGGCGAGCGCAAACAACCGCTGTAACAGCAGCTGTAACACGTGCTGTAGCCCCATTTGTAGTTGCAGGGGAGACTTCAAATGGTGGGGAGTTGAACAAGGCGGCAGCAGTAGCTGCTGCTGTTGCAACTTAGCCAAGGACATGGACTGCAGCACAGTCTGCAGTACCTCTAGCAGGCCAGAAGAACGGCAGCCTTCTCTTGCCTACACTTCCACCGAGGCGGTTAAGAGCAGTAACAACAGCAACAACGGCGACAACTGCAAGAGCAACTGCACCAACAGTTGTAAAGGAAGCAGCCCCAGCCGCGGGGAGTACAAGTGGCGCGGTCGTATGAATCTTTTCCTCAGAAGGGCTGTTCTGGGAGACTTCACCAAGAGCTCAAACGGCAGCAACAACGGCCGTTGCTGTAGTGCTGCCGACCCACATACGCCTGAATCCACTTCCCAGGAGCAGCGCCAAGACCGGACACCGAGATGTCTGCTTGTGGGGGCCGCAGACCCGAACCCCAGGACCCAGGAGGCAGAGCCTAAAGGGGCCCCCTTGAGCGGGGCACCTCTGGGGGCCCTCGGCCGCAGCTGGCAGGATGCGCGAGGGCCAAAGGGGTTGCGTGCTGAAACCAGATTTGACAGTCCACAAGAGGCACCGGATTCTGAGATTGGAAAGGCTGCTGCAACCAATTCTCAGCAGCAGCCGCTGCTTCTGCTGGCGTCGGTAAAAGAGGTCCGTAGCAGCACTCCGATGACATACAACACCAACAGCCACGGCGACTGCTCGGGCATCGATCAACTCGTCAGGCAGCCCCTTCAGCAACTCCCCGTGGCCTACAGCAGCAGCAACAGTCCAGCCGCAGCAGAGCCGGCTTCATCAGAAGCTACATCGGCAGTTGCAGAACCGTTGTCGCCAGCAGCTGCAGCGACACCAACAGCTGCAGTAACAACGCCGACAGCAGCGCCCACGACACCTGCAGCAGCAGCAACACCAACCACAGCAGCAACAACGCCAACGGCAGCAGCTGCAACACCAACGGCAGCACCGGTGACCCATACAGAAGGGGCAACAGAAACAACTGCAACGTCAATAGCAGGAGCAACACCAATAGCAGCAAACGCAGCGTCCCCCGCAGCAGCAACAACACCAACAACAGCAGCAACCCCGACAAACGCAACAGCAAAAATACTAGCAACACCATCAGCACACACCCCAACAGAAGTAGCAGCAACTCGTCCTAGTGAGGCATCGTTTTCGAGCCCAAGCGGGGGCTCCTCTTCTGCAGTGTGCGAACAAAGTGCCCCGTCGTGTGAGCCTCGCTTTTGTTATTGTCTCGAGCATCTTCTGGCAGGTCTCTGTTGGGGGCCTCCCTGCCTGTGTGGGGCCCTTCAGGACTCTGTCCGCTGGGGCTTTGGGGGCACCTGCACGGTTGACAACCACCTCGTGAACCCGCAGCAGGAGCTCGAGCTGCTGTTGCAGCGAGCAGCGGCCACGGCGCCTTCGGGAGGGGAGGGCCCGACACAAGTGGCCCCGCAGAAGAAGATTGCCGGCGTAAGCAAAGAAATGCAAGCGCTTTTACAACAAAGGCCCAACAAGCTTGAGGGCTGAATCCCGTTCAGCTATAGGATGTTGCAGTTGTCTCCTGTATTTCTTGGGGATAGGGGCGAAGGGGCCTCCAGTTCTGCTAGCTGAGAGCTTTCGCAGTCGTTTCGTCTTGCCCTTGATTACTTGGGGGTGTTTCGGTATCTTTGCTGTATTGTCTCCTTCAGGACCGCTACGGGGCCCTTCGTGCTGCTCAGAGATCGGGAGAGGCGGGCCTCTGGTCTCCTACTGGAGACTCCTTGCTGCCAATGCCAACCATCCTGTCATCCGCTGGAGGGGACAGTTCCGCATGTACCTCATTGGGCCGATTGGTACCTGGAAACGGCTCTGCCTTGTCCTCTGGTGATGCCGTCTGCGCGCCTCCCCTCCCTGAGTCGTGCTCTCCAATAAGTGATTGGGGGAGTCCCGCACAGCAGTGGGCGGTCCCCCAGAGGACCGAATGCGACGGCACGGATACTAGCAGCTGCAGCAGCGAAGTGAGGCCATGGAATCCCACACTGGTGAAGAAGCGCGGGTACGGAATGGGGAACTTTTCCAGCGAGGAGAAGGAAGAAGGCCGATCATGCCTTGGGCTGTTTGCACCTCTGTTAGGGTTTGAGGGGCCCCCAAAGGGGTCCTCTCAAAACGTGAGTCGCTACCCACGGACGGCTTTGTGTGCGGACGCGTTTGTATGCTCTGGGGTACAGTGGCTTGCGTCCTCTGAAGATGAGGCGGGGGAGAGCGGAGCGGAGGGTGGCGGTGGGAGGCCGCTCCTTCCTTTGCCAAGCTGCAGCGCTCGTTTCTGCGGTGGCAAGGCACTGGAGACCGGAAAGCCGTACACTCGGGATGGGAGACGTAAACGAGACGGAGGAGTACGGGACAGAAACAAATTGGCAGAAGGATTCCGAAGCGCCAGAGACTGCGGGAACAGCTTGCTCTATTCTTCCAGTAAAAGGACCACTGGAACCCCCTTTTGCCTAAGGCCCAACGCACACCAACCCCTCTCCTCGACCGCAGGCGGACCTGTAACAGGGCAAGGAGCCACCTGGGCAGATATCCGAGAAGCAGACCGGACTGGGAAGTTCACTGGGGGCCCTGAGGGCACGCCGGGCTGCGCCGGCAGTCGCTGGAGAGACGGAGGGAGAGAAGAAACAAGAGATGCGGTTTGCAGCAGCGGAAACGGTGGTCATCAGACAGTGATGGAAATCGCTGCTGTACCCGTGAGGACCAGAAAAGGATTTAGGAAGCCCCTTCCTCTGCCACCTGAGATGCTGGCAGCCATTGCTGCCGCGGGGCCTCGTCGACCCGTGGAACCCGTGCTGCAATACGATGGAGAAAGCAGAGAATGGAGGTACATGCATGTCCCAGACTCAAGAGACAGCCTAACGCCTATGCTTTAAACTCCACAACTAGCCTTAGCACTCGGGCATATTCACAGACTATGTTTCTGGCGTTTCTTGGAGTAACAGCGTTAGTTAAGCGCAGTAGGAGCGCACTTGTGAAATAGGCCAAACGACGCACTCAAGGCCGCCGGCTCCTCACTAGGCTGGCCCTCGTCAGCACCTGTGTTTATCTTTGTTTGGCTTTGTGCTGCAGTCAGATGCATCGCTACTCAGGCTTGTATGCGTGTGTGTGGGCGCTCCTCAGAGTCTTCTGGATGGAAGAGCCACAAGCGAGATATAAGGTGTTCCAGTCCAAAAAGTTCGGGAAAGAGAGGGCCCAGCAACTTGCCCTGGAGTGGCTGCACCGGGCTAAGGCAGGGGCCATTCACGGGTCCGGGAGGGGCCCCCGGGTTGGGGGCCCATCAGCATATAGGTTCAAGCGAGGGAGACACGAAGGGCCCCCTCTAGCCACTGAATACAAGCACAGCAGCCCCGAGACCCTCCAACTCTCAACCCCCCACTCCGCACTAGAGCTGTCCCCTGAGGCGTCTCCTGCGCTCACACCCTTCCCTACAGCCATCCCCGCGATCTAAGGGGGGCAGGAGCTCGGGGCTGCATGCGCCTGAAGGGCACCTTTATACAGCGTTAGACACCAGCAAGGTCGACGCTTCCAGACACCTGTTTTTCCTGTGATAATATGTATGGAGCGCGAGCAGTCCCGAAGATAAACATGTAGACGAGACGGTCCTACCGGCTGGAGGGCATGAACCACACACCGAAACCGCCTTAGCCATAAGCATGCATTCAAACATAAATGGTTACATATGTTCTGATTAGAAGAGCGTTTTCCTTCAGATTGGCCTCAGGTGTGTCGGACGGCCGGTTAGAGAACCTAATTGCAGGGCAAAGCAAACTTATACATCAATATGAATGTGAGCGTCTCACATCCTACTCAGAGTACGCGCAGAAAGGTGTGTGATTCTAATAATTCCCATTCAGATGCCCTTAGAAGACTAGGCGCACAAACTAGAGGGGGCCCTCAGGGCACTTTGCCTTGCAGTAACTTCATGCAATGCACCCTACTTTCATTAGCTCCCACCCCTGTTCTCCACGGTGTACAGGGTCACCATAGAGTATGGGACGGGTATGTTATCATATTGACTAAGTTGCAATATGTTTTCTTAAGGCATGTATGCCACGTGACGTGCCTAACGCTCGGATTGCTGCGCTTGGGCGTCTGCTGTGGTACTGGCTGAGATTGCATGCAACTCGGGGCTCGACGAGAGCCGATACTGAAGCCCAAGGCTCACAAAATTTACTGGCTCGCGGTTTAACACAAAGTCGAATTGCAATTTCTTTCTTTTTTTGTTGACTGAAGCGCCGGTCAACTCGGAGGGGTCTGCGCGCATGCGCGACTACCGGATGCAACGACCGCCTCACAAGGGATTAGGGTTTTAGGTTCTACTTCACATTTTCCATGGATTGTCACGATCTTGGTGCTTCTTTAGCATTGCATATTAGCTGTTTCCCGATATTTCGTCCCAGGGCAGCGACCAAGACCTTGGTGCTAGGGGTCCACGGTTGACAAAGGCTAAGTTTGGGTTGAGGGCAGGAGGTGGGGACTGGGGTTCACGATTTAGGGTCTGAAGCTTAGGAATGTCAGGTTCTGGTGCAGGGGTCGGCGGATCTTCGCCGGCCCCCGATCCCTCCATAGCCGAATCCATCCAGCGGGCCCAGGCCATCGCCGCCTCTCTCGCGCGTTCAAAAGGTGGCCTCTCCACACCTTCGGTGCCGCCGGCGCCCATGGGGCCTCCGCCGTCCACCTCTAGCACAGGATCAGGATTTTCCCACAGACCCCCATCTGCCTCTGCCTCCAGGGGCAGCCACATCTCGCCCAGGGGTCCTTCCAACTTTGACTACGGGGGGCCCCACGAGTCAGGCTTCTCCCAGGGGCCTCCACCTGGAAACAGAGGGGGGCTTCACCATGTCTCCCCCAGGGGTGCCTCTTCCTACGATCAGGGAGGTGCTCACGGAGCAGCAGACAAACAACCACCACATATCCTGCCGGTCCCAGGAAGAAGCGAAGGGTCATGGAATTCGGTTGACGCTGCAGCAGCCATTGCAGCGCAGCAGAAACAGGTACAGGGCGACCACATCAGCAGGAACAGCAGCTGTAGAAATAGTAGTGGCGCGCACTGTTTATAGGGCCTACTGTTACCCCGCAGCTGGTTTTTTGCTGTGGGTGTATCTACAGCTGATGCAGCAGCGAGCCCGCAAGGCAGCAGTGCGGGCGATGGCCACCGTCTGCGCGGCTATTCCCAAACCAGATCTGAGGGATCCCGACCTGCTGGGAGCAGATATCAAAAAGACGGCAGTAGGACAGACCTGCCCTTACCTGATGCTTGAAGGACCTCACGCCCACACATCGTTGCTGTCTTGCAGCAGCCATCGAGCCATTGGGGAGTGCGCGGTTTTCTGCCATTGCTGCTGCTGATGCACGCGCCCGTGGTTTGCCGGTGCTGCTGCTGTGTTGCAGAGACAGCTGGAAAATGGAGTTTGGATCTTGGACCTGCCGTTGCAGGCTGGGGTTTGTGGGGTTACTGCAGCGAGCCCAGACGCGTGGCAGCAGCTGCAGCACATAGAAGTCATCGCGTCTTTGAGGCGCCGCACAGGGGCAGGCTTTGTCCTCCGTGGTTCCGCGCTGCAGCAGCAGCAACCGCAGCAACAGCAGCAGACGCCTCAAGGGGTGTATGTTAGAGTCGTGGGGGAAGATCAGGAGACCGTGTTCAGAGGAGCTGTTGCTGCATGTGAGGTTCATGTTCATTTTCGAGTGGCATCGAACCATAACCTGCCAAGCGTTAGGCCCGCCTTAGCCCTAAACCCTAGACCACGTGCCCCATGTTTTGTTGCATCTTATCTCAGGGAGCTGCTTGGGACCCCCTCAGTACCTCCCAGCCCCCGCAGACGCAGCAGATGACGAGACGTTCGACTGCGCGACAGCCATGGCAGGAGAAAATGTAAGGCAAGCACGAAGGAGCCAAGTATGAGACTCCTGTGGCTCTTCTGATTAACTTGCACTTTTTGATAAAAGCACAGCGCTGGGGGAGGGGAAGCCGGCGTATAGGCGTATCCCGGCACCACTTGCGCCCCAAATTGCGCTTGAGTTTGTCTCTCTTCTCGTGTTGCCGGGGTATGAAGGGGTCGCTTTGTTGGCTGGAAGGCGATGATGTCCGCTGGTTGGCTTGAGGGTCCGTGCGGATCTCCAAGTGTTTGCTGACGGCGCTTTGGGGGATGCTTTGGGGGATATATAGGGCTCCCTAGGGTTTCCAAGCCGCTTCCCAGGAAGTGGGTGCTACTGAGTAGCTTCGGTTTAGGCATACGGGTTTGCAGCTGGAAAATTTAGGTGGTCTATTATGCTTGCAGGACGAATTCCTGAAGGACGTTTGCCAGCGGACGGGAGCCCTGATAGATATTGAGCCCGACCAGCCTCAAGGTGAGATAGCGGACCACCTAAACCGTAAACCCTACCTACGCTACAAAACAACCCAAAGGAGATCTAGGTGTTGCATAGCGAGCCGACAAAGCAACTAACGCGTTCAGCCATGATGTTGCCCCTGCCTGCGTTGAGGCAATTTGGGCTGTGGGGGATTTAGTGCTTTTCTTTGGTGTAGCGCAACCTCCCGGCGGGGGGTGGCCAATACTTAATTGCTGAGTCGAGGGCTTGGCTGCACGAGTGGCATCTTAAGAACCCGGAGTGGAATGCTTGTGGTTTGAAATGCGTGTGGCGAAGGCTATGCCCATGGGGGGGCAGAGAGGACGGGGCTGCGCTATGTCGCCAGGGCCTGCACCCAAGGGGCTACAGAGAAGGCTTTAAGGCTGCTGCGGTGGAGACTCGTCTGCATTGAGGAGGCCTGGAGGCAGCACAACGCTCATGGTTTCACACGGGACACCTGTAAACCCTCATCTCTAACCCCTAAAGCCATGGCCACGCCGGCCTACACGCGCGGTCACTGCATGGCATCGATTATGCGCGGATCATTCTACAGCTTCGCTCGCGTTTAGTGTTTAGTGTTGAATGCATTCGTGAATGTACAGCCTACAGTACCATGGTTGCCTATCGGCCGGACTTCTGTACGAAGCGCTATGGCTTAAGCTTTATGTTTGGGCTAACCCTGCAGATATGGCAGCGCATGCGAAGGGCGAGGGGACCTGGCACTTGCGAGCCTCAGCGCTTGCGTTTTGAGGCACTTGCATGTAAGATCCTTGCTTTTCAGGTTGCTGATGTTTGCGTTGTTCGCAGCACCCACAGGCCACAGAGGAGGATGGCGAGAGGTGAGTTACGCACCTGAGGCTCCTACCGTAACCGCTAAGTGCTGAACAGCTGTGTGGATACCTTGTGAATATTTGACCACTGCAGTGATTTCAAACCCTTGTTGTGACTTGCGCTGCGTGTGTTGCAGTCGCCCTACGGGTTAGTCATTACCGCGCTGCAACACGAATACCTAGTGTTGCTGCAGCCTCTGTTGACGCTGTTTTTCATTTTGCCTCTGGTGTCGGTTTCGCCCGGTAGAGTACAGGAAGGAAGCAGCTGAGTTTAGCTCTCAAGTTGTATTTCGTGATTTGCGTCTTGGGACGCTAGTGGTGATTTGAAATGCAGCGCATGCAATGCGCAGTTTGCATTTCTAGACGAATGCGGAGAGCGGTTAGTATGTTTGCATGTGTGCAATATGTGGATATGGCCTACCGAGTCTATGAGTGTGTATATTGTAATCTCTGCTTCTCAGCCCTTCCCCCGGCCAAGACATCAGGGGAGCAGCAGCCGCCTCTTTCTGGCAGTCTGCAATGCCAGACGAGGCGGAGATGATGCGACGACGCAAGGAGGCGGAAGAGAGACGGAAGAAAAGGGGACAGAGATCACGGTGAGTCCCAGGTCTCCGCACGCCGCCCCACCTAACGTGCTGTTCTTGATTATTGTTGTGAAAACCATGGGAATTTCTTTGCGGTAGAAGCACGTTATAAATGACCCTATTGCCATTGGGGCGCTGCATTGCTGCTTTATTCCGCTGTGCAGCCGTGTGAGAGCGGTTAGGTGCATGCATTGGATGAGAAGTTATGGAAAGCGCACTTGCTTTTCTTGTATTTGTACTATAAAGCGACTCGTTAGTGGGCGTTGCTGTTGCAGCTCGGCTTCTCCGGAGCGGCGGGGCCCCAACCGCCTCTCGTTCGCGCCTCCGCCTGATGAACTCCTCACGGGTCCCTACGCCCCTCTGGACAAGTAGAGCTTGAGTCCCTTCCGCGAGAATGCAATTTGTTGTAGGGGTTTACCAATGTTTTGCTGCTACGAGCCACCTGGGCACTAGCAAGGACCTGCTGCTGCACGCTCAGGCTGCACTGCGGGGCCATTGGGGAATGAGCGGCAATACGTGTTGGGGACGACTGCCCAAGTCCAACACTAAACGCTGCTACTGCAGAAGAGGCACGTGCAAGGTCAGCAGTTGCTTCATTTGCCTTTTTCCGTGGTACTGCTGCCTTTTTGGACCCTGGCTGCTAGCGGTTATGGGGTTAGGGCATCGAAGCAAGGCCACTGTAAGCTCACGCCACAGCATCGTTGCATGGCTTTTTAGCTTTACTTTACTCCGGATTTACCATAGATCTGACGATACTCAGAATGTTCACGAGCGGCGATGCGAGTAGGGCCGCAAAACTATAGTGATGCCTGAGAGGCCTGCGGGTGTCTTTTAAGGTTCGGAAAGGCCAAATGTGATGGACACAAAACGATTCAGCAGGCGGCTCTGGAAGCACGCCTACGGGAACTTTGAACCTCCCAACCAAAAGGGAAGTTGCAACGTAGCGAGGCCACGGCAGTCACATGTGTGTTACTCTCACGATGCATTTATATCCAAACACAGATGGAAAGGTCTTGGACATGCATAAGTCATGTATGACGCAATTAGGTGACAGCGAATACCATCTGTGCTCCTACTGCTGCCGGATGGGCCATGGATTCATTTGGCAGCTCCCCCGAGATCGCCTCCGACAGCTATCTGCGGGGAAGGGCAGTGGGGTGGGTTCATGGCTGCGTGTTGCTGCGGCTGCTGCGCATGAGGCATGCTGGGCCCTTTCTGGCCTGCATGCTGCTGGAGGTGCAGCTGCAACTGCTGTGCATGACCATTACCAGGATTCACGGCTGTGTAAGCGTTGCATTCTGCTGTCTGTACGTTCTGCTGGCGTTGTGGCGGTCCCCCAGGTGTCAGGGGTTGCCAGTAGCATGGGGCCCCCGCGCATGTCCCACTATAAGGGGCCCCTGCGGCTGCTGCCTGCGGAGGCATCATGTGTTGCATGTAGCCAGCACCGCTGGAAAAGGCACAGGGACCACCAATGATCCCCCCTGAAACTCCCCCGGGCAGGGTGGTGTGCAGCGCTGCAGCAGCTCCAGGGGTCCGCGGTAGGCAGTAGCTGCCCCCCACAGGTGGTAAGAAGTAAGGCTGGGGCCCTTCCCCACACTGGACGAGGGATCCAGTTAGGCCTGCAGACAAGAACACATGCCCTTCGCGAAGAATTCTACAGGACACTGGGCAAAATCGTGCCTCTGAATGCTAGCAAGAAAGGGCGTCTTCTTCATTGCACAAGGGAGCCAAGTGTGTATCCTCGAGGCAGCAGGTCGTATCAGGATGCTGGCCTCCATAAGAGTTTAGTGCTGCTGCGAACTATGCGTAACAATCTGGGTGAAACTAGTTCGGAGTAGTGCTGATGCCAATGGACTGGGAAGGCGTGCGACCGAGGGCTGCTGCGCGCATCGTTTCTGACGTACTCAGCTGTTGTAGCTGCTTCAGTTGCTGCTGTTGCAGCTGCAGCAGCTGCTGCCGCTGCAGGTGTTGCAGGGGTGAGTCGCTAACGGACGCAGCAGTGGAGGCCTCCGTAGCAACGCAAGGCACCATACGCTCCTTTGGTCGCCCGGAAACATCTGGGCTTTCCTCGTCAGGTGCAGTTGCCGCTGCTGTTCCTGGTGTTGCTTCTGCTGCTGTTTCCTGACTGTCGTTTGAGAGCAACGCCTCCTGTATAAGAGGCAGGTTCAGCAGAGACACGTAGAGGGCGTGCAGGTGAGGTGTTTCGTTGAAGTAGTGCATTTCCACCTCTGAAGTTTCAGAGTCTCCGTGCCGTTGCTGTTGCTGTTGCTGCTTTTGCTCTCCACTGGAGCATCCCTCGCTGCCGCTGCTGATAAGACACTCGGCTATCCTCTGATCGTCGTCAATGAGCGAGAAGAGAAAATAGTCTGCCAGGGAGTCTTCTTCCCCAAGAAAGAAAGGATGCAGTCGTGTAACCATCGGTCCTCTTATGGAGGCGTCAAGCGTGACGCTGGGGGCCCTCAGCGAGCCATCAAGCCCCTGCTGCGTTGCGGACGCGTATTTGTTGTTGAAAAACGATAAGAGCTTCTCGGCTTCCAGGTAGAAATGACGCCGGCTCTGCGACAGACAGTGCCGCAGCCTGCAGCACTCTTCTGCCGTTACTGGTGCTGTTTCTGGTGCTGCTACTACTGCAATAGGAGTACAAGCTCGTTTCTCACTGTTGACCTACCTTAAGGTAGTCGCTGACGGCATCCTTAGCCACCGAATCTGGAGAGAGAATGGACTGAACTGCGGCTTGCTGAACATTGAACCAAGTATTGAGGTCCATCAGCTGCGGCGCACAAACGAAAAGTGCATGGAGAAAAGAGCAACGTGGGGCACTAGGGGCTTCATGGGCGGAGCTACTCATAGAAGATCGCCAGGAGCAACCAGTACTGTTGGGTCCTTAGCTGCAGCGGCGTAGGCACAAACAGAAGGAGCAGTGGAAGAAGCAAGGGCGCCCACCAGCCTGTCTTGCAGTGCGTCCTTGAGATGATCGCTGCCGTACTGCCCGAGCTTTTTGGCCAAATATCGAAGGCATACCTCAGGGCCTCCGCAGACCACACGGCCCTGCGATGAACCAGTTGCACTCAGGAAGCACAGCAGGGGCGGGGATGGATATGTGTGGTGGAACCCCTAGATCTTAAAACCTAACATCCAAAGCCAATTCATCTGTACTGCAGCTCTAAGGCAGCCCCCGACATCTGGCAACGTTAGAATGGCGAGGGAATTTTTCATGGAGGTGTTCAAACTTTAATATTTTAATATTTGAAGGTCTAAGGTTTAGCCTCTACGCAGCTGTTTGCGTCAGGGTTTAGAGTTGGGGTAAGGTGCAGGGAGGTACACACGTCGTGTATGAGCAGGGGCATCGTGCTATCTGCGGGAACCTCCCTGGCCTCAATGAGGGTCAGAACGTCTCGGGTGCACTCCTCCGCCTCGTCTGTAGCCACAGAGTGCTTTACCTGCTTGCCCAGAAGGTACATGTGCACGCTTCTGGAGAGAGCAGACGCAAGTACAGACGGAAGAAGGGAGATGGGGCTATGTGCCGGCAGAAGGGGAACGGGACTTTAAATGGAAAATAGACAGCAAAGCCCTAACCGTGAAACCGTAACCAATGAGAAGCATCAAGCAATGAGAGACCTACCCGCCTTCTCCCAAAAAGGGTTCGCGGTGGGGGACGTACAGCCGGAGGTCTCCTAGCAGCCGCATAGGAAGCAGCTGGGTCGGACGCAGCTGAACAGACACCACAATACAGGGAATGCTGAACCATATTCAGAAACTCTATGCACTGGAGACCGTTGACTCACGTCAGGCGCGTACCATCGCACTGGTTGGCTTCATAGGCTCGGCGCACCCAGGGGCTCCATAGAGGGGCCTTATTTGCTGTTGCATCTGCATCAGCTGCTGTTGGTGCCACTGCTGCTGCAGCCACTGCTGCTGCTGCTGCCACTGCTGCTGCTGCTGCCACTGCTGCTGTTGCTGCTGCTGCCACTGGTGCTGGAGCGTTGATGATGCCGCGCCTGACAATGGGAAGGAGGGGTATACAGGGGGGTTCGAGTAGCAAGGGGAGGGGCCTCGGAATACATCAAAGCGGGAGGCCCCTGCTGCTGGGCCAGTTAGAAGTGGGGCCTCGATAATTTCCCCCTTCTGAGACTCTGCCATTTGCTGCCTGTATTGTTCAGCGAACGGAAGTTGCTGCTGCGTCTGTGTGGGTCTCATTGCAAGGCCGTTGCCACCGAGCTGCTGGTGAAGCATTTGCTGTCTCTGCTGCTGATGCATTTGCTGGTTCTGCTGTTGCTGGATGTGGTTGGGAATGCTTTGAGCTGGAACACGAGGGGATGCCTGCCTGGTGGAGGGTGGTAGACTCGCTGCTCGGTGGGAGAGGACAGAGGCTTCTTTCTGTATCACTATGCGTTGGCGTTGTTCTTCTTGCTGATGTTGCTGAGGGTGTTGTTGATGCGGCGGCATATGGTGCAGTTGCTGCCTTTGAGGGTGGTTGGGTTGCTGTTGTTGCTGCTGGCGCGGGTACTGGTTTTGTTGCTGCTGGTGAGGCTGCAGCAGATGCTGCTGTTGAGTTGGTTGCCTATCCATTTGGATCCCAAGCGTGTGTGTATGCCCCGCTTCCAGCTTCCCTGCAGCTCGACCGGAGAGAGAGGGTGCAGTGACCAGCTGCAGTTGGTCGCGCGAAGGCCCTGCCCTAATTGAGAAGTCTTAGGCCTTAATCGCCATGCATTTATTTAGCGAACGTATTCTGCGTGAAGGGGACGGCAAGTCGCAAGACAGAGGATGGTTGTGACCCTCCGCTTCCCAGTCGGGAGGTCGGTCAGTCGGGAAGGATGCGTCAAATCGGAGACTCCACAGCTTGAACCCAAAGCGCTGCGGCTTATTTTCCGATCGGTATTTTTTTCAAAAGTCAATTGAACAAAAATGTAGATGGACATTCACTGCAGGCCCTTACCGGAGGGAAGTTTCGCGCCGGCGCAGCCGACGGTGGACTGGCAGGAGGGGGCTGTGGCAAGACTTAAACGCTCCAGTGAACCCCAACTTTCTAGCCCCAAAACATTCAGTTGGCCTCTTCTAACCGTGTGAGACGTGTTTCAATGAAATACACAGCACGGAAGATGGACTCTTGCGTCGGCCGCTGTTGGGCCCGTCGGCCCGTCGCTACGTGCAGCGACTCATGACGGCTCCCCCAGTTTCTTGCTCTAGTTAAGATGGCAACAAGTATCGTCTTAAGCCGCAAAAGCCACCAGAAGGAGGTCCCGGCGGGCTAGCAATGGCTGCAGGTTGGCCATACATCAAAACTGCACTCGTAACCCAGTGGTCCCCTGCGTCTTACGCAGAATTTGCTTTAGAATGGCGAACATGAAGTTAGAATAAGAGTCCAATTGCCCGACAACGCCTCCACATTTCTTTTGTATGTCCTTGAAGCACTGCAACTCAGTCTTTTGGGCTGAGTAGGTGAATCCGCTTTCTCCGTGGCGCCATAAGCTTGACTTCCTCCACAGAAGCCTCATATATATATATCTATGAATACATAAGCCACTCTCTTATAAGTTATGCTGTCACTCATCCGGCATCGGGCGATGCCCCCACAAGCATTGTGCATTGTGCTTGTACGTGGGGAGTCGGGCGGGGGGGGGAAGGGAGGGGCCGTGGCGTGGCGTGTCTAATAATGCAATTTATTGAATTTTCGTGCATTCAGGGTTCGCTGCGCCGCACCAGAAAACAATGCAGCTCCCGGGCTGCGGCAGCAGGGGCCAGCGGCAGAAAGAACCAGGCCAACTCCATGCGTTCGAAATTCTAGGGGAAACGAAGGCGTCCTTGCTTTTGCAAACTTCCTGCAGCTCGCAACAGTAGCAGGTTCAGTGTTTTCATCCGGTGTTAACAGAGAATAATCCCTTAGATTCTGGAGGCACACGCCCACCTCAGTCGTTCCAAGCAACAGGCACTCCTCATACTTTCAGACGAAACGTAGCAGAGCCACGAGCTCCATCTACATCCCCTGATGTGCTGAAGAGTGCACACCAGCGCAAAAGTGAGCGGTGTAACGGCAACTAACGGCAGTGTTTTCGATGGAAATTTATTTCGAGGCAGGGGAAACGCAAACCACAGGCAAAACAAAAAACCTGATTCCTGCACCACGCAAATTTATGAGCATGGCGATGAACGCGTCGGTATTGCTGAGCCGTCCGCACGTGGCCACCGGTGGTTTGTTTTGGCTTCTTATAGTTAATTGGTACACACAGTGCACTTGAGCTCATCACGCGGATAAATCTACATATCGAAGAGTCCCCCAGTGAGCATATGTGCTGCCCTTGGAGGAAAAGAAACTCCAGCCACGGGCTCCATGGCAGCGAAGAAGCGATATCGTCGAGTCTGTTAAAGTAAAAAATTTTTAAACCTCCACTTACGGATATCCTGTTCTTGTGAGTAAGTCCTCATTAGTGTTCTGACATCAGCGCAAAAGGTGCAAATGCCATGGCGTCTGGCCGAACTACTAATTACAAGGAAGAGGGAAGTTGCGCGGTCGTCTGTATCTACTTCCGGCAAAAGTACTAACTATGCCTTGCGGCCTAAGCCATTGCCCGTCATGTGACGCCGGAGGTCCATGCACATAGTCAATAAGTGGGAGAGGGGGGAATGCGTAATTACACCAGGTGATGAAGAAACAGTCCTGCGCTTCAGCAGTTGGAAAACTCTTTAGAGTAAGGTAAAGGGTGATTGGCTGGCAAGCGCATAGCCATCTCTGTGACTCTAATGGCGTACGAGTTCCTGCGGCTTGCAGAAAATAGCGCATGGCGCCGAGATCATTCCCGCACAAGGTGGGGGTAAATAGGGATGGTAAAGGACTTCAGGACTGGCAGAGGGACCCGTCGGCAGGAATGACTACAATTATGCAAGTAATAAATGAACAATCTTGGGATCCTAGTGACCTCCTGAAGCATGGGCCCCACTCGATGCTTCCTTGCGCATCTGCATGCACACAAAGACGGAGGGTTACACACATGTACACAAATGGATACACCTGAATGCATGCACACATCCCATAATAAACCCACGCAGCCTGATAGCCCTCAGTCTGCTGCACGCCTAACACCCTCGGACATTCTTCCGCCGAAGCGCTGGAAGCTATCCGGTGAAGCAGAAATGACGACTGTGCGCTCTCCAACAATACGGGTATGACTGAAGGCAATGGCTGTCTCTGAATCGACGAATGTGTGGGAAGAGCTGCCGCCCGCCATTCTGGAGGAGGAACTGCGAGGCATGGGTATCGTGCACATGTAGGAAGTCACGGACAAACGCCAAAGATGCCGAACAGACACTCCCCAACCGCTCTCTGCAGTTTTTGGCTATGGAGAGAGTGCCTGCGCCGGGCCGAGCGATGGTGGAAGAGAGGTGATGTGCAGTTCCCTATGGGTTCTGCCTCACTTTGGCGAGCTTGGTGGTGACCTGGGCATAGATGGGCTTGCCCGCCAGCTCCATAGTTACATAAAGCGAGATGAAGCCGCAAACGCCAATCATCGCGCGCCGAAATATCGGCATCACCACGGTGCCGGAGCCGTACGTCATATTCGCGACACAAACGGCCAAGACCGAAACAGCTGCTGCGAATTCGTAGTAAACAGCAGATAGTCAGTAAGAGTGGCAAAAACACGAAGAGAATTTTACTCGCCTCTAGAGGAAATCGTTTGCAGGCTTGACTTGCAGCCTGCCAAAGCCCCAAACACCGCTGCAGCCACTGGCTGCTGTCGCATGCTCCCAACTGCTGCTCAGCAGCAGAGTTGAGGAGATGTCACAACCCTGACTTCCAAGCTAACAGTAGAACAGGGATAAAAGCTAACGAAATATGGTAACAGGTTAGGGCGCTGCTAGGGCAGCCCCCAGCTGGGTGACAGCGAGCTTCCCAAACCTTCAAGGAGTAGAAAAGGGGGTGCCTCGTCAAGGCTATGTGGCGTTAAATTCGATTTTTACTTGATATCAGTCTTCTCCATTGCTCTGTTTTGGCTCTGCTGTCTGCATGCGCTGTGTGGCGTGGGCAAACGGAACTGATCGTGGCGTGTGTCTGGAAGGAAATACAAATGTTCAATAAGTGTCTACAGAGGCAACAAAGAAAGTTTGGTCGTGCCGACGCGTGCGGCTGACTTGCATCATCAGTTGCAGTGAGGTGCAACTCACGTCAGGATGCTTCCTCCTACACCGCCCTCAGGACCTAAACCGCTGCGCGCAGGATACCTGGAGACTAGGGAGGGACACCAACTCCTTTTATCACACTCGTACCTTAGATCTTTTGGCGTCGTTGCAGCTCCCCACGGTTCTCGAATAAGGCCGATGACTTTCGTTGTTCTGGGTGGCACGGCAGCTGCTGAAACATTGCCTGAGTTAGTTTGTATGCGGGACATTAAGTGTTCAGCAGTTCTCTATACTACTAGTGCATGCAACTAAATGGGATTTGTCGGGTTTGCATGCGGTGTTGCTTTGCGGCCCGAGTTGCAGCGGGGTTCGTTGCAACTCGTGTCAGGCCGCCTAGGCCCTTGGGCCGTTCGTGTTAGGCTGCCGTTTATCTGCCTCTGGAAACTCTCAAGTATTTTTATTCCTTTGCAGCGCGTTAGAGCCCGTTGATTAGATAGAGAGCTCTCGCTACAGTTTGTGGCACCTCATCGTTCATCGGGAGAGGCGAGGGAAATGTACCTGACCTACACAGCAGGGCGGCCTGGTGCACAGCAGTAATTAGTGGAATGAGAACTCAGAAGAAAGCCTAACCATATTTTTCAAATATTTGTCGCAGACATACCCTTTTCTCCTCTGTCACAGTATCTGCCCTGCTGTAGGGAAGTGACGGAAGGCTGGGGAGGCTCTCTATAACAGTTGCTCTCTGGCCTTTATGTAGGACAGAGGCGAGCTGCCGTGTAGGTAAAGACCTAAAGCAGGAGTTTCTCATAAGCAGCTGACCTCCTTCCCCTGTCCTTAGGCGTCTTGGGCGTTGAGCTCACGGCCTGGGTGTTGCGGAGAGGAGGCAGCCAGATATGGGGTTGCAGCGCGCCTCGCCGTGGATAGTAATACAAGTTAGCCCCACGCGTGCGCGCAAGGGAGTTTCAGCCAAGCTTCCTTTGCTGCAGGCTCTACCTCTGAATGTACTTGTAGAACGTTTGCACGCGTTTAGACGCAACATAAACCAAGTGAAGGCTCCTGAACTAACTCATGCTGCACTGTCCCACTCAAAAACGTGCGGTATCTGCATCTCTCCTGGCCGGAAGTGCGCTTTCACGAAAAGCAATTCATGAAGAATGCCTCCACCTGAAACGGTATGCGCTGCTAGCACAACTTGCCATTTTCCCCTTCTTATTTTTGGGTCCTAAGCCCTAACCCCCTTTTGCGCCCCCCTGCTCCGCCCCAAAACGAAGGCACGAGAGGGCAGCGCAGCCTTCATGTGCCTTGGTTTTGTACAAAGGCACATAAAGGCATTCGCTGCCTGAGCGACAAGTCCAGGGGGCTATATTCAACGTGATCTATCTGGTACTGTACGAATATTGCTACTTGAGTGTACGTTAGCTTCGGAGTACCGAGTGAATGCATAACGCTTGCACACATTATTAGTGAGGGCATCAAAAGGCGGGCTTGCGTACACCTGCATGAGGGGCTGCCTTGCAACACGAGTTGCAGCAGCGTGGTCTGCAAGGCATGACAAGCGGCATCCCCTCCTCATCAACCCCAGGGAAGTGTGCCGCTGTGAATAAAACGACCAGGGAATGGAAGAAATGTCAACTGGTTTTGTTGAACGTTCATCTAGGGCTTTCGACTTGGTTGCAACTCACCGCAGCTCTCTGCCAAGATCAAAGACTCTCATCACGGCAATAGCCGTGATGAGAGTCTTTGATCTTAAGTGCTGGTGCTGTACAGCTCACAACGATCCTAGGCTAGGAACAAGGACCCTCGATACGTTCAGCAGCACCACCTGCTTCTACGGACATGGCTTGCTGCGAGACTCGTGCCATGTGCGTCTGTAATGGCTCAGAGTAATATCTATTCGTACGGGAAATTAGCTGTATATTGACAGCAACATCTAATGGTCAACTAGAATTTATGTTCGAGTTGCCAGCAGGACACCAAATATTTCGAGCTCCAAAACTGATAAGCATGACTGGCCGCTTTGATAGAAAGAGTTGTCACAGTAGGAAATTTCAAGGATGCCCTCAGGATGTCCCTCGTCGCCACCCCTTGTGTGCGAACCGAAGCCAGCCCATGCTACACCGCCATAGTTCTGTGCAACTCCCCCCGCCCCCACGTACGTAGCACCGAACTCTTGTGCTCCTAATCCCCGAACCATTGCTTGCCAAACACTCTCGGCCGACAAATTCAATGAAGCAAGCTTTTCGTGCAGTTTACTTGTGTGAACTCTTCACTCCGTCTGCTCGTCGGGCCTCTGTGGAGACCCTTGCAGGCACTCCGACAATATTGGCATTATAAAGATACTAAAGTTAATCATTGTTTATGAACAGTTTACTAGGGTCGTGTGTCTGGCATTTTCCTCATTCGCCAGCGATCGGGTATAACGGAAGGCTGGATGAAGCCTAGTGGTATGGAGCAGCAAGTTAAGCCTGTTCTGGAGTGTATTTACTAATCATCAATATGTTACCATGTTTAAAATAGTCGCGCATCTCAGGGGTTGTTCAACGCCACCCCGTAAACGTCCCGATTTACTGCTACGCCCGCTGTTCCTGAATTGGAGGCGCGGATGGGCTTCAAAGGAAGTCATTAATCCACTGTGAAGCAGTTGGATTGAGCTTACTTATTTCCTCATATTTACTGTCGTGAGCTTGACACAGAGACGAGCTTGAGCTATACCAAAGAGCATTTAGGCGTACTTGGGATTCACAGGCCCCCGGCCAACGTGGGGCTGCATCCAATATTGAAAACAGTGTTGAGGCTGTCATGTGTTTCCCACTGGCGTGGTTTAAGGAGCAATTTACCGGTTTCTGGCTCCTATTTGAGCAAGTAAGCTCACAAGAGCTGGAACTCCGAATGTTGGGGCGATTTGGTGGATCTGGCGTAGCATCTGGTCGCATTGACAGCTAAAAGCAGCGTTTGCGAACCAGCTGCAATCCAGGCGCCTCCTCATTCTAAGCTCCAAACGCCTTCTCATTCTACTTTTGCTTCTCAAAAGTGTTCTGCAAAGCAAACTACTTCGCAGACGTAGTTTGCCGAGCAAACGTAGAATGTGAGGCATTTGGAACTCCTGCGCAATCTTCCAGCTTAGAATCCGCCATTCCCTAGAGCTGTGAAAATGGGTTTTGAGAAGAGGAGGACGTTCATTTTGTGTCTTGCACTAGTCTTTGGCGTGGGATTGCAAACATTGTGGTCTGCTGCCGGGCTGGAAGCTTTCTCGTCCGCACCGGCACCTTTTGGAGTGAGGAATCCCTTTTTCGATGTTTCTGAGAACATTATAGAGGAACAGGATACACAAAAAACACCCCGGGAAGTGCAAGGCGCCCACAAAGGCAGAGTCTGGCGGAAACTGGCGGTACTTGTGGCCCTGGGTATATCAGTTGCAGTGGCATTTCAGTTCCACCGACGGGCCTTAGGCTCCCTTTTTAAACCCCGGGAGGGATCGGCTTCTACTCCCAAGGATGATTCACGAAGCGATGAACGACTGGAGAAGGTCAGAGGCTTGGTTGCGACTGCCTCAATGATAGCTGAGGCAATAGATAGTCCAGAGGCCACCGAACAGATGGACAGATTGCAGGAAGATTTAGCCAAAGCTGATATGTTGCAGCGCGAAGGGGGGAATGCAGAGGAGGTGGAAGCGTATCTTATCGATGCGATTGATTGCGTACAAGCGCTGCACGGACAGGTAATAGAAGGCGCTGATGAGATCGTAGAGCAGAGCAAAGTTGTTTCGCTCTCTCCACTCTTGGACGCGAAGGAGCCGAATCCGATTGCGGAAATGCAGTCTTTGGAGAGCTTCCACGAAACCGCAGTGAGACCATATTTGAAATCATTGTCTTCAGTGTACAAGATTTCAGAAGCTCTCTCTTCAAGTGCAAAAGCAGTTCATGGGGAGCTGACGAAAACCGATGCGGCTGCACAGGACGACGATCTCCGGCAGCTACAGTCTACAGCCGCTAGGATTAGTTCTTTGTTTTCCACTGTGGAAGTGCAGAAGCACGTGGAACAGCTTGCGAAGGGTTTGGTGAGCGGCTCCGCTAACGGCTTAAAGGTGACGATGCTTGCGGAGAGAGAGGCCAAACGTTTCCGTTTTCAGGTGGGCATCGATATAGCACGCCTTCATCTGAATCAAAGCAGAATTGCACTAGAGAATACTCCAGATTCTGCGAAGGAAGACGCTTCCTGGAAGGAGAAGGCGGCGATTCTGAGTAGTGTTGAGGAGGAGCTGCAGGACATCTCCGGCAAGGTTTCCGAGCTGTTGGAGCCTGCCAAAAGATTGCGAACATCTCATTCACTGCGGGATATGCTTGCTGTTTGCTCCGAGAGTCAAGATACCGAGGATGAGGTTTCTGCAGATCTTGACAGGATAGTGGGGATGCTCAGTGAATTCGAACCAAAGACTGAGGAGCTAGGCGAGGAGAGCAAGCAGGCCATGAATGAAGCGGTTGAAAAATACCGCCAATTTGTTGCTGGTAAACATGAAGTCACGAAGAATGCCTGTGAGGATGTCGAAAGGAGAGTTGAAGGTGTCATAATTAAGGGCAAACTACCTTCTGCGACAGCAATGCAAAGGCAGCATGCTCGCGTTGCCGAACACGTCCGCAGTAAAATGAACCAAGCAATGGAGTTGTCTGACGAAGAAATGCGTTACGCCGAATCTGCACTCCTCGAATTGCAAACGGTGGATAAGCTGTCGACTGCTGCACAGGCGCTGGAGGGACTCAAGGTTATCGGGAATTCTATAATCCACCAGAAGGAAGAGTCTCTCCTGGAGTTGCTGAACGTACATCTCATAAGTATTTTACAGCAGGACATTGTTTATATTGCAAAGGAGGAGGATGCCATAGTATCAGACCCTAGATACCTGGATGTTAACCAGGAAAAGATGCAGGCGTTGCACAGCAACTTCAGAGCAGCCCTGGAAGAAGCTGAGTCGTCAGGGACAATTCAGGAGATGGCAGAGGCAGCTGCAGCGATGCGCGCCTACTACACTCAAATAAAAGGGTTGTTTTGTTGAAGAGCGGCAGAAAAGTTGACACATTGCAGCCCCTTCCCAAGGTCGTCTTCGTCGCCTTTTGAAATATAGCAACGCATCTTGTTTCTATGAAGCGCGCAGGAGGGAGCGAGCGGGGGCCAGTACGCGGAAGGGTCACGAACATGGGGTTGTCCTACAGTTCAACGACGAGTGTGCTTTTCGCAGTAGCGCGCTGTGGGGCGTTTTTAGTTATAGGTTGTTTCATTTTCTGGTGTTAGTCTGTTATAGGCCCTACTGCTTATTTTTCGGGGCATATTACCATGCCCTGACACACAACAAGCACAATTGTATTTTGCTTGATGGAAATGCCCGCCTCGTACTTCTTGCAGCCGTCGACTGTACACAAGGACGGCGGCATGATTCATGAGGTCCGCTGTTCCTTCGATTTCGCTTTTTCAAGAGTTAGATGCTTTTCTCTGATCACATAGTATTTTGAGGCAGGATTTTACAGGTAGCATGCAAATAAGCATCGCATCTGCATGCGCCAAACTTCGCATGTTGCTCAATCACCAGGCTTTCATTGCTGTGATGCCTTGAAGTGACAAATGACACGGCTATTTTCAACTCCATTATTTCAGTGGAACGCAGATCCCCAGTAAGTGTCTTCCTGAAGATGCGGGAACTGTGGATTTGCGCGGCTGTCTCGCTTAATTCATAGGCAGTGTGTAGACAGTGTATATCATGCGTAGCTGAAACCGATTAATTTTGGAACACAGGACAGCTTGACGCATTTCCTCTCGAATATGGCCGTGCAGGCTACGACATAATGGACCATACGTAGGTCAGAGTTAGCTACAGCGGGTTACTGTCCTCCTCCGATTATGTGTANTACACATAATCGGAGGAGGACAGTAACCCGCTGTAGCTAACTCTGACCTACGTATGGTCCATTATGTCGTTGAATGCCACCAGAAGCATCTAAATCGATACAACGAAGGGCTTCTCATTCACGGTGAACGCCAACTGTTTTACAAGCGCCACAGGGATTGTGGCGAAGGTGGTTAGGCACCCCGAACAAAGGCCAGATGAGGGCCTCCGCAGCTGCTGCAAATAATATAAGCTGCTGCTGCTGCCGAGTGCATGATGCTGCAGCCGGTCAGCCGAAGCTCTCGAGGTGCGTCTCAGTTGGGAGCCGCCCTTCAATTCGTGCATCCCAACCTAAACAAAATTGTAAAAGCCGGCAGGTGCACGCTGTCGAACCGCTCGCAATGTAGATGGGAGTCTAGATGCACGGCTAGCTTGGTGTGCCTCCAATGTACTAACCGTAAAGAGGGGCGAAGATCACCGCAACGACCCGCGACACGGCGACTGTCAACAGATGTTGCAGATTTTGTATGTTGCCCGGTACATACATACATAATATATTTGCATACATAGGTAGGGCTTTCATTCCGCTCCATCAAGCACAGCACGTAGCTGTTCTTGCGGAATGGCTTTGAGCAAGCGATCGTGAATAACTCAATTGGGTAGTCGCTCACTTCTGCAACTAACGTAGTGCCCTTGTTTTCTATGGTCTCTCCAAGTAGCTACACATGTCTCCAGGAACCCAGCGTCCTTTTGTTGGTCCTTCGCAAGCGAGGTTGGTGTCACGTTTTCGCAGGAGCTGGACGAAATGCGGGTGGTTCGTGACGAACATTTTCAGGTGCTCGCCCTCTGTAGGCCAACATACTTTTGTTACCAAGAACCTTTCGCATTAACTGGCTGCCTAATACTCCTGCCCTCTCATCAGCATTTCCAGTGCTGTTGTAAACTCTGCATGGCAGTCTGTTGGAGAAAGAACATATTCGGCTTTTCACCTTCCTGAAGGCCTAGGAAAGCGTGAGGATTAACGAAGGCCAACGCACCTTTGTTACCGAGCACATTTTAGGCTTTCCTCTTGCCTGATGGCCATGTGCTTCCTACAGTATTTCCAGTGCTGCCTTACGCTGTGCCTTGAAGTTTGTCCTTGGGCCTGTATGGGGGTTGCCCCTGTCTAGGCCAAACGGTGGGTGAAGCAGTAGAACTTCGGTGTAAACCAGCGAGGCCAAGGAGAAAGGGGTCGACGAGCGCGCAGTTCTAGTATAAAACTACTTCAAAAAAGGGGATAAATAGCATTGCTTCGATAAAATCTGCAGCATATACCAAGAAACACTCTAAAATTCGGACGCCTGAGGAGTCATCCGATCCCTAAACAGATTTGGACAGATAACTCGATGCAGTACATATTGCGATTAACATCAGTCAGGCTCCGACGCAGCTTACGTCGCTATGCGGACTCCAGGCAAATATGCCCATTTCATTCCCCGCGCGAGTTCATTTACAGCAGAAAGAACAATTTAGTCATTCCATGCAGGCCCCATGAACCCTCCGAAGCATTACGAAGCATTACAGGACTGAGGGCTTCTAAGCATTTCTAGCGCGATTTCCCGCCACAGCAGCATCCCAGTCTTAGTATACCACTGCCATACACTTGGAACCGTTCGGTCTTACTACAGGTTGGCGCAATGCTGCTGCTGTATACCATGCAGGCTTTATTAAATTGACTTGATTAAATTCCTTGTGTAGAATGGGTCTATGGTGCAGGATTGCATTCGTCAGCCTGATGTTCCACATAGCAGAATGACATCTTAAAGGATTGCTGGAAGATGCCACAAATCGAGAACGTTACGCCAAGCAACCAGACGACCGCAAACCGAGTGAGTTTCTGAAGATTGTTTGAACGCATTCAGAGGAACTTTTGTGAGGAGCCCTCTGTGCCATGACGCCTGTCGCAAGCTTGGCTTTCAGTAGCGCAGCAGAATACCACGCTAATTACAACGTACTTCCTCGCACCACATTATGTACCCGTACAACGTCTGTATAACAACGGTTGTCTCGGGCATCATTTTCTTATATCTATCTGGAGTTGTGACCTAATGAATTTTCTGTTGGGATTAGCATACATCCCTCCGCATCTTATCACCTTGGTCTTGCAACAGATGGCGCCTTCATTTAGTAGGCGGTGTGGCGCTCTGCTCTCACTTGGGGCTAGGATAACCTCCGAAGGTGGAAAAAAGCGACGGAACAGAACACTGTGTTACTTTGGCTTCTACTTATGGATGTATATATATGTCATCAGGAAGGTGAGTCTCGCAGCAATTAAATGAATTAGAAGTCTTGGCTGTTGAGTGGCTATAGCTATCACTTGGATCCAACCTAACTACGCGTGGTCAGATGTCTTAAAAATTGTGAGTTTCTGTGACAATATTTCCACTTCCTTGTCCCTATTCGTTGCATTTTTGCCGTCCTCTGGAGTGAAGGACGCTTGCTCGGTTCCTGCATCCTCCCATTTCGGATGACGCTCGGCGCACGATGCCCAGCGTGCTTCCGGTAGTGATGGGAGCGCACGTGCAACAGGGTCTGCCCGAAGTAAGTGTATACACACATGTTTGCTTGTATCTTAAGGATCATAGGGCCCTCGGAACTTGATCCGACTCTCGTCAATGTCGCACCAAGCAATGCTCGCAGCTCTGCGTCTTGTGCCTCGAAGGACAACACAAATGCAGACAAAAACCCCAACTGCGAGAGCTAGTAGGGATCCGAGTTGCCTCACATGATAGGATGTTGTGAATCCCTAAGAATTGAGGTACTACGGGCCAAGGAAGCGGCTGATGCGTGGGCTGAGCCCTCAGTCCCTCACACGCTATGCGGAGATTTGTTCACGTTAATAAAGAATATTACTCTTTATTGCAATGTGTTCAATAAACATGAGATGTTCGTAGGTTGTTCCTCTGAAAGACTACTGTGGGGCGCATCCTTAGAACCCCACATCTGCGTAAAACAGCCCGGCAGGCATAAGTTGAGTGAAGCCGTCAAGTAAACTGCTACTGTCTCTCAGGCATCTCATCTGATTCAGCAAAATAACNGAAGCCGTCAAGTAAACTGCTACTGTCTCTCAGGCATCTCATCTGATTCAGCAAAATAACAAAGCTAACAGAGCTTAAGGGAGGTTTTCCTCTTGTTTTAATCTCCAAATTGTTCTGTTCTGCAACCCCACTAGAGCCGGAACGGCGGCCTACGGCGCTGGGAGAGGAGAGTGCTTGGCATGTTGCAATACCTTTTGCACGAAGGCTCACCCCAGTCTCTCCTATAGTCATATCAATACGCCTCTTCGTAAACAGTATTTAATACATTCACCAATTATTTACTCAATAAACATCAACAAATGCTCACATACATTTCCACTGTTCAATCAACCCTGACTCGTGCAGAACGAGCACGGCAGTGTTGCCGTGATTGTAGTGAGTATTCACTACAAAAGGACTAGAGCGCGCATCAATGATGCAAAAAAAAGTGTGGTAAGAGTTCCTTATAGATGCCGCTGAACTGCTTCACGTGTCCAAGAGCATACTAGGTGTTGAGCTCAGGGCCTGGGGGTCGTTGCGAGGAAGCAGCCTTAGTGGAGCACCTAGCCTTAGCGCACCTCACTGCGGCGCGCGATGCAAGCCAGCTCCACGTCTGCGCATAACAAAGCTTCAACAAGCCTTCCTTTACTACATGGTTTACCTCTGTACACGCTTTTTTAATTGTTTGTGTATGCTTGCAGGCAACCTACCGAGGCCAGGTCAATCTTCTTATGCTAATCGCAGGCCGATCACGCTTCATCACTGCATCATGAAATGACTTCTTGCCCATAGAGCCAAACGACATAGATCGCCCACACACAATTTTACACACAACCTGAAGTGCAACCAGCAAGGCACTGAACGCTTGGTCGCTCTGCAGCACGCCTACCGAATGGCATCTGCGTTGAATGATAGGATCCCCAGTGCAACTCTTCTTGGGCATCACATATAGCATACATTGTTGACCAACTATTCAGTATTATTGAGTACTTTGCCTGCCAAATCCCATGAGATAGATGCATCTCGCATCCAGCCCCAAAGGGCAGCGCATGCCTAGAGCGGGCAGCCCCATGGCTCACCATGGCACACTTAATTCCATATGCACATACACAGATTTCGGAACAGTAACGAAAATTAGTATGCCAAATAGATAGTGTCTATCTTCATAAGTGGAGGAAGCGTGCGAGCCAACACATAGCGAGGCATCGTATAGCCAGCCTTTTAGAGGTAACGAAGAGTATTTCTTAGCGTGTGAAGATGGTAGTAGTTGCAGCTCCAAGCTCGAACTCAATAGATTATTCTCCTGACTATGTAGCTGAATAGGACATTGGCTTGAATAGGACTGTGCATGTCGGGTGTACAGTTCTACAAATAAAGAAAATACAAGCCTCTACTTGGATACTTCGCAGCCGAATCGGTGCAAGAAAGGAATAGACTCAACATTGTGCTGGCACAAAACATGAAGCAGCTTCCCGAGACGCAGGACGTAGAGATCAGTAATAAAGCAGCCCCATTTCCTCTCAGTTAAGTGGAAAACAAATGTTAGCGCCTTTCTGTCTTTTTGTCGGTAATACAATGCTTTGTTCATCTGAAAGCAGAGGAAGATGAGCGCTAAGGAACCTTTCGAAAGCAAAATTTTGGGGACTCAACTTTACTCTCCTGTCAAACTCCTTTACCAGAATCGATCGTAGGATGCAAAGAAGGAGAACGACACGGACACTCACGTTGGCGAGTGGACTCTGATCAAGCATGATAAACAACAGCTTCGCTGCAGACTTCAAATTTTCTCGAAGAAGCAAATGCTCCGGCATTGACAATAAGCCGCATTGATAAGCTGCAACCAGCTGATTGTATTGGAAGCTTCTCCGCAAGCGCTTTCTCGCATTTCTCGGACTGGGGCGGGTTGCAGGGAATTTTTTTCCAAGGAAAATCAAAGGCTGCCGGAAGGGAAATGCCGATTGAAGACACTGTACAGGAACACATCAGCCTGCCCCTCTTGTTTAGATGGTCTATGAGCTCTGCAATAGATAGTTTCAAGCTTTGGAATACATATTGTTCAGATATCTCCCCTGGCAGTACCAGTATCAAAGCCTCCGCCGATCATTCCTAGTTTCTTATCGCTACGAGCTTCGTTTGCTGCGGGGAACAATGAAATGTTAACGAATCAGACCAAGAATGTTGCATGCGAACTCAACTATGGGCCAGACCGTGTCGGCTTTTTTCAATGAGCTAAGATGCCCCAATATCGGCTGCAAAATGGGTTTTGGGGGAGGACAGTTCGAAAAGCACTTACGCGGACGGCACAGGCGCTCATTGCTTTCCTTGCCTGTATGAGTGTGCTTCCTCAACAGGACCTTCGTCCGATACGACGCGCGTATCCTGATCAGTCTAAAAAAACATACGATCAACGTAATACATTCTTATTTCATTCAACAGGCTTTGTTTTGCCTGTTGCCTCACTGCCCAAAGTAGAGCTACTGGAGGTTGTTTTTGCTGCCAACCACAGCTTAGCAAGTGACTATGGAGTTTCCTACGAGCCATACGGCTTGTACATGGATTCGGGAGAGCCCTATTCAGAACCACTACTAATTGATGCAGCGGATTCCGGTTCTATTCACGTAGTTTACCATCACTGCCCATACACCGATGCGATGCTGCGTGGTTGGAGGTTCGACGGCAATAAACTCGTCACAGCCAAACCTGACGAGACTCCTTTGTTGCTTAGAAGACGACAAAAAATGTGTATTGCTAGGAGAGTAGAGATTCGCAGTGACGGTGAACAAGAGGGATCAGAATTGACATTGACGGCAGGTGATCGTCAGGAACCGCGATTCTTTGGATACAGAATAGATGAACAAGGTTATATAGCCTATTTTGTTGCCTTCACTCGTATGCTTCCTTCCGCATGCATTTATCTTAAGTGTTGCGTCGCCAACTCGAATCTACCATGCGAAGTTGTCTTCTACGACGTACGGCAACCCGAAGTCTTGTCAAGTTTCGAGCAAGTTGTTGGCGCCCCATCTGTAACGTTGAGCCACGAGTGTCCTCTATGCCTACACAACGGTGGTGAAGATGGAGTACCCCTTGAATATTTCACTTCAATCGAAGAGAACCAGCTCTCGCAGGACTGCCCGAACCTTACCCCCCACACATATGGAGACTCCTTTGTATTTCTTGGACCGGGGAAAGATGGCAGTCGAGTGCACAAGCATTTTGCCATAGGCTCCCTCAGCAACACGTTGCAAATAAGGGAATTCGGTAGAATGACTCAGGTTTCTGTGCAGTACCCCAACAATCTTTGGCTGTCACGCTCTGGTGCCTACCACGAGAATTTTTACCCACCAGAGGCAGTGCGGAGCTACTACATCGTGCGGGGGGCCGAGTATACAGTTGCCGACGAGAGCCGAAAGAAGCTTCAACAGGTGCTGTTTTACTATGATTCGCTGGCAAATGCACAGGAAAATAAAGGGACGTCGTTTATTTCAAGTCTCAAGAGGCCTGAAGTGGCAAATACCAAAATTCCGGATGCCATTTTCGCTGAGCATCCAACAGCCAACGACATGACATATTTCTTCAGCAAACCCCTTGACAGCGATACAAGATTTGTTGCAGCGGGTGGATTTCAACTGCCATCGGCAAAATTTGTCTCCCCGGCGGTGATCAAGAGCTTCTGCGTTGCCCCAGTGTTCTATGACCAGTGGGCCGTGTTCCTTGCTCTCGAGGAACCAGTAGCAGCTTCAAACAAGCAACGAAAGCTCTCGTGGCCTTTTGTACGTAATTCGGATGCTTCTTGGGAAACTACACCTCTTCCATGGTGGGATGATGAACCGTTTCCGGAATATTCTTCTTCGAGACCGGGGCAGCTGCTATATATGCAAGTACCCATATCTGGCACCCGCTCATATAATGAAATGACACTGCGAGTTTTCAATGCAGATGCTTACCGCTCATTCCACTGTTCTGCTGCGGGTAGCGCTTCCGTGTTGCTGCTGCATCATGATTCAGTAAACCACGTCCTGCATATTGAAGAGCGACTCCGGGATGGGTCGCTGAGGGAGGAATCTCAAGTAGAGATTCGGCGTGTTTTGCATGGTTCTTTGCTCCCTACACGGACGGTGACATCTTTACAGAGGGGCCCAGACTCAGTCGTCTGGATAAATATGTTAACTACAAAGAGGTTTTCTGTTGACGAAAGCTTTTACTACGTTCCTGCGGACCTACCGGGAAGAATCGCTTCCGTACAAAGGGCAACTGGGTTCTACGCGGAAGGCGACTGCTTGGGAGAGTCCGTCCAACGCATCCCTCGCTAATATCCTCTGGATTACTGCTCATTTTTGTTTCCTCAGGGCTAATCCAAAATGCAAGCAGAACTGAACTATGCTGAAAAGGGAAAAGCGGTACGCTTCCGGCGCTGTTGTGATTCAGGTGGTCCCCTCCGTTCTCCTCGGCTACGTGCTCTGAGTTTTGTGTCTCGCTGCACGCCTATCAAGTGAAAGTTGCCTCCCGTGGGGGTTCCGCATGTGCATTCCAAGTTGGAACAGAACTGTCGAGGCATTGCCTTGAAGCTCCGTGCAGCCGTGTCGAGATTGGAAGCATCGTAATTAACAAACAGTCGGATGACGGTGCAAAGGCGTCGACACGTGAAGCAGTTCAACCGATAGTGTCCCTTGACACAGACAACCCTAAATTTGTTGGAATCAACGACGGAGAACTGCTGATAAGGTCTAGCGAAGATTCAGGTGCCTCTGAAAGTCCAGCGGAGTTGGAAGTATGGCAAGACAGTTTGCTTGACACTTCAACTCAACTCAACGTTGGGGCGGACGGGGAGGCCTCAGCAACTATAGAGATGAAGACCGCCGTAGATGTATGGCATTTGCGCATAGCATTTGCTTCTGCAACCGGGCAGTCTGGCACAACAACGTCTCAAGTGGGCTCATTTGAGTTTTCACTATCTGTGGAGGACGACAGTGGAGAAAATATCCATACATGGCAGACAAGTGTGCCTCCCTCTCCCGCAGCACAAAGTGTGTGGGAGGTGATGGATTTGCGACTGTACCGCGCTAAGACAATTACCATAAGGGCAGCAAATCCTTTCAGGATTGGAGAGGTCCAGGTGTTCGGCATGCCTTTGGAGACCTGTCCTACTGGAGGATTTTTGGGTCCTGCCCATTGTAGTATTCCATTTGTGCAAAGGCTTAACTCTCACGCAAGCCTTGACTGCCAAGGAGCATGGAGCGAGTGGACCGCCTGTCAAGCTGATTGTCGAAGGAAAAGGCACGTGGAAAAGGGGTGGGGGGGGCGGGGTTAGCAAGGTTTGCCTTTCTGCTTTGTAGACTTTCAGGGCGGCTCAGTCAATGTGGGCTTGAGCGAGTTAGGCTCAATACGAGCGTGCTAAACCTCATCAAAATATAAGTACAATCCGGGGGAACAAAAGTTTTACGGAGCCGTGAGATAGTCCTGTAACCGTCGTTGCTGCAGGTTTATGCAAGTTTACCAAACGGAGAAGGAAGGCGGTGTCCCCTGCCAATTTTTTCAGCATGAACCTTGTGCGGGTATGGGAGACCCTTGGGCGAAACATTCTTCGCATACGCATTTCTGCTACCTAGTCCAATAAGCGTTTAGATTGCTAAATCACAAACTGCTGGCCATTGACAAGTCATCTAGTCGGCCGTAGACGCAAAAAAGGGTATCAGGCTTTGGTTACTGCAGCAACGAACTCGATAGTCGTTGTGTCTTATGCAACTCTGTATGTTAACTGCAGAAGGACTCTGTAACTCGATTTTTGGCACAAGTCTTCTAAGAGATGAAGATTGCTATCCATCTCCTTCGCGCTGGTCGGAGTGCATTGGATGTCGGCAGATGCGTGTTTGGCACATACTCCGCGCAGCCTCCGCGGGAGGGAAAGCCTGTCCATCTAGCATTTTTGAAACTCGCAGCTGCGCGAGCGGCGATGGCTGTGAGGTAAGCGTTGTTAGTTTCCCTGTGCCGCCGGATCAGCCATCTCAAGGAGACGACGATTCAACAGAAGAAAATGATCTAATGCGACCGATTGGTGGGATCTTCTTGGTGGCAGCAGTGGCTTGCATTCTTCTGTTCCTAGCGGGCCTTGAGAGTTGGAGGCGCTGGGGCACATCCATGTCTGCGTATCGAGAGGTACTTAATATACAACGGCAGAGAGATCTTATTGCAGCACGCCAGCAGATGCTGGAATACAAGCGAATGATCCAAGAATATAATGACCAACTGGAAGGGGAAGAGCAAGATAGCGACACGAGAACAGGGGATGATGGGGGAGGACAGTTAGAATCTTTCTTCATGCAGAATGCTTTTGCCGGCCCAGCGGATGAGGTCGAAGCACCGTCGGCTGCAAGCAGCAGCCACACTAATGAAGATTCTGAACCGTTTGAAGCAATATCTAGAGCAGATGCACAACGTAGTGAACAGGGCAGTGCGGCGGAGGAAGAAGGCGATTGATTGGAACCACCCTGAAGCGCGCAGCGTGCGGCTTCATATTTGGCCCAGGACAGACATCAGCAGCTATTCTTGCCCCCACTGATTTTCAAAGCTAGAAGTACCCACTTCTCCTGCACAGCTGTAACGATTCCGCCACACTTTTTGTGTCTTCCTACCATACACCACTCAGCCCAGGTTTTAAGTCTCTGCAGATATCGACAGCGGGCTACCAGCCGTGAGGGTTGTTTCTTCTAGGGTATACAGATGCAGATGCATGAATCATCAGGCCTAATGCTACATGGCTGACATCGAGCTTAAAATCCAGTCAGTAGCAGTAATAGCTGTAACATGTTGGCTCAAAAACTTGGGGATGCTCACTGCCTAAATCAAATAGTCTACCTCAGGCTCTCAGATTTTTGTCAACTTCATAATTGACCGGCTTTTGAGCATACAAATAGGCTCTGCCTCAAACAGGCGTGGCAATTTTAAACGATATCTCATTTCAACAAAAATAAACATACCAGTAATTTTATTCATTCGTTGACCAGTTATTGGTCGTCAATATTCCACTCCAAGCCGCCAAAACCCTTCTAGCCTTACTTGAAATACCTATGGTGGATTGCTAATAAAGACATTTCCAACCATGGTTGCCGGCTCTTTGGGGTTAAAGTCACTTTCCGTACGCGATACACACACCAGTGAACAGCAGACATCCGACGTCTAGCCACCATTGCCCTCCACGTCAGAACATTTGGGCCAGGTGGGCGGGCTAAAGGCGTGGTGGCGCAGCTTTGCACGAGAGGAAGATAGATGGCATCCCCGAGAAGCCTGTTGAACCGGCAGCATAGACAGCCGGCGGTATGACGGTATGAGGAAACTGCTGACAATTCATCAGACGTAGCCAGCAGTGAATACCTGCTCACGACTATAGATGACGCGTCAGAGGGAGAGTGTTCACTGGCAGACCGCTGTGAAAATGAATGGGGCCGACAGCTTTAGCCTAGAGAGGAGGTGGAACATCAAAGCGAGCCGGTGCGGTGCAGTGGCAGCTGGCCCAGTGTAGCTGTCTTGAAGCAATTCCAGCCAGTGGTAGCAAGCATAATTTACCCTTATTCTCTTAGGAACACTTACACCCTAAGAAGGAAAGAGCAGCACAAGAGATATTCAGCATTCAACTTACCTGCGCCTGCGAGACCGCCTAGCCTCTAGGCGGCTAAATAATAACAATCTGTCCGTCGAAGCGAGAAGACCGCTGGCGGCGCGGGTGTGAGAAACTCCTCTACAGAAGGTCAGCTAAGTGGAGTTTGGAGACTTAAGGATCTTAGGGTCCCCGGAACTTGATCCGACTCTCGTCAATGCCAATGCGTGCGCCAGTCAATGTTCGCAGCTCTACGTCTTGTGCCCCCAAGGACAATAAAGATGCAGACAAAAAAACCCAACTGTGAGGCCTAGTAGGGATCCGAGTTACCTCACATGATATGATGTTGTGAATCCCTGAGAATGGAGGTACTGCGGGCCAAGGAAGCGGCTGATGCGTGGGCTGAGCCCTCAGTCCCTCACATGCCATGCGGAGATTTGTTCACGTTAATATAGAATATTACTCTTTATTGCAATGTGTTCGATAAACATGAGATGTTCGTAGGCTGTTCCTCTGAAAGACTACTATGGGGCTCATCCTTAGAACCCCACATCTGCGTAAAACAGCCCGGCTGGCGTAAGTTGAGTGAAGCCGTCAAGTAAACTGCTACTGTCTCTCAGGCATCTCATCTGATTCAGCAAAATAACNGAAGCCGTCAAGTAAACTGCTACTGTCTCTCAGGCATCTCATCTGATTCAGCAAAATAACAAAGCTAACAAAGCTTAAGGGAGGTTTGCTCTCTTGTTCTAAACTCAAAATTGTTCTGTTCTGCAACCCCACTAGACCCGGAACTGCGGCCTTCGGCGCTGGGAGAGGAGAGTGCTTGGCATGTTGCAATACCTTTTTGCACGAAGTCTCACCTCAGTCTCTTCTATAGTCATATCAATACGCCTCTTCGTAAACAGTATTTAATACATTCATCAATTATTTACTCAATAAACATCAACAAGCACTCACACACACCTCCACTGTTCAATCAACCGTCACTCTTACACAACGCGCACGGCAAAGCTGCAGTGCTTGTAGTGAGTATTCGCTACACTAAGTGCATCTTCCCTTTTATTGAGAAGGCACGCAGGGGTGAGCGCGTGCTACTTGGTGAAGTGAGGGGGAATATTTAGCAGGCACTACCAGGGCGCGGCGGAAGGATTGAGATTTACGCATCTGTTAAGCCCAATACTTAACTGACACTTGCTTATGGCGTTAAGGGATATATGGGAGGTAGCTTGGGCATGCTTGCACTTGACGTTACCTCTCAGAAAGTGTTTGCAACAAGAAATGCTGCAATCCAGCAGATGTACCGACCGTGACAAAAGTCCTCCGCAGGCTCTATGAGCGTTAACAGTAATGATAGAATTATAACGCTTAATTAATTCGTTCTCAAAAGGGCAGCTGGACTTTCCTCCAGTCCCTAGGCGGGAGGCCCCAGTTGGGCATTTGCTGATGCGGGACTGCTTTGCTGCTGGTGCAGCAAAGCAGTCCCGCATCCACAGATGCGCATGGACTTCCGTTAGTCAGCATGCTCACAAAGGTGACTACGACTTTAAAAGAATCTACCTACTCTCCCTTTCAGAGACAGAGCCTGTGCCGCTGTGCAGATGTTGCTCGGAGCAAGGAAGCTTAACGACAGTCTTCCATCGTACCAATGACCGTCTCGAGCTGCAATGGAATCAACATTACTTGAGAAAGCAGCTATGAGAAAATCACCTGACCTTTCCAGTCTCTAGGAGTCCTGGGCACAGCGGCCTAGGAGCATTAGGCTGGTGCGAGATGAGGCGACCCTTATATCAGCCGCAATGCATGGAGCTGCAACTAGTGCTGCCAGACAATTCCACATGCAAGCACAAATAAGCAACCCTTGGATCATGGACTAACACAAATGACAATTTTTGAACAGGTGTTTGGCCCTCCACAGGAATCCTGCCCACAAAAAGATACAGTTACCAGCTCCACAGGGACTGTAGTGAATACTCAGTACAATCGCGTGCCGTGCTCGTTGTGAAATGAGTGAGGGTTGTATGAACAGTGGAAGTGTCTGTGAGTGCTTATTCGTGTACATTGAGTATTACATTGATGAGTGCATTAAACATTCTTTATGAAGTGGCCATTGGTATGACTCTAGGAGCGGCTCGCATGAGCCTTGGTGCAAAAGGTATTACAACATGCTACGCCGTCTCCTCTCCCAGCACGAAAGGCCGCAGTGCCTCCTCTAGTGGGGTTGCAGATGAGAACAATTTTGGAGAAGAAACTGAGTAAGCAGTAATTTCCTTTAATCTTTGTTAGTTTGTTATGTTGTTGTTTCAGTATGATAGTCATTGCCTGCTAGCACGCTACGCTCAGCTATGGGGTTCTATGGATGCGCCCCAAAGAATCCTTCAGAGATACAACCTAGTAATACGTAAAGTTAACTGCAAATATTTAGACTAAAGAGCTCTCCCCACATCCTATCAGCTTACAGGGCCCGCAGTACCTCTAGTGTAACCCTAAACCCTAAACCCCTAAACCCTAAACCCTAAACCCTAAACCCTAAAACCCTAAACCCTAAACCCNCCCTAAACCCTAAACCCCTAAACCCTAAACCCTAAACCCTAAACCCTAAAACCCTAAACCCTAAACCCTATACCCTTATGGATTCGCATCACCCCATCGTGTGAAGGAACTTGGATCCCTACCAGGCCTCACAATTATGTTTTTCATATGCGTTTGTGTTCTCGTTGGGGGCGCAAGACACACAGCTGCTGGAAGAGACTGGTGCATCTACTGGCTTGAATGGAAGCAAGTTCCGAGAGCCATATGATCCCTAAGGCCCCAAACTCCCCTTAGACTGCCCCTTCTGAAGCGGAGTTTCTCACAGGGACCATGCTACAAGAAGTGTAACGAGTGTCCTCGGTCTCACCGGAAGACCGTACTAGCTGAAATGAAGACAAAATACTTTATATAAACGTTTCCAAAAAGAAGAAAAGCCCTCTCCAACCACCGGGCGGCTTGGAACAGGCGGTCCATGGGCCTGGGGCCGCTGGAGAGGAGACGGCCGGAGACAAGTTGCAGTGCACTGTGCTGCAACCCGTGCTGCAACCTAACTCCAAATGCACGCACAAGCAAGCCATATCGCTGCGTGTGCCAACACTATGAGCAATTATTGAGCACTTACTTGGCCCTGAGTGGCCAGCCTGCCACGAGTAATGTACAGACCGCCCTCTCCCAGACAGTGCTACACAGAGAACGTTCAAGTGCCCTTGAGGGAGCTATTCGACTGAATTGTTGATTTATTCAATTCCACGACTGTCCTAGGCCAAGAACTCCCCTTACAGTAACAATTCAAATTGACCGACCCAGAGACTTTCTTGCCTTCTGAGCGCAGCTCGCAGTTGTACACTGCGTACAGGAGGGCTACGCAGCATCGTGTAGACTGAAAATGTACTCCGGCTCTTGCTGGTCCTAAGTTATCATGGAGTTCAGTTTACTTGGAAGACCCACTCCATGCTAAACAACACTCACCATATTGAGAACAGCAGCACACGAGCCGAACAGCGAGGAGTGGCGGCAAGCCGCCCTTACACCCACAGCATTCCGGTGTGCCCGTTGTATCAACAGCTCTGATAAACAAACGCACAATGCATAAATTTTAATAAATGTCGAAAAACATCAGTGCAACATGCCGCTTACTGCTACACGCGGCTGGTTGTGTGCTACTTCCTTCCAGCGGCTAAATTGCTCAGAATGGAGAAGGTTCAGCGTAGATTGAATTTACATTTTCTAGTATTTGCATGTTCTGGGGTGACTGTGTTGAGGGGATCGTTGTTGCGGCAGGGAAATGTGAGGCTGCAGTATGCAACGGGCGAGGGCGGTGCTGCAATGCTGCTCCTGGGGCAGCTGCTGCGTGCGTCTGCTGCTCGGCCCTTAGTAGCCTATAAACCGGTGTTCGTCTTAACCATACTTCATTGCCGGAAAATATGTGCATCCGAGCGTACGCTTCTCCCGTTTGGAGGATCACTACCGCCAGAGCAAAGTGCTGGCTTCTGCGCCAGCTGCTGCCGCCGCTGCTGCCGCCATGGTCGCAGTAGCCACCACACTGGATGTCTCGGCTACCTAATCGCTTCAGCTTCCTCGCAGTTCATTGTTGTGCCAATTAGCGTCTTTCCTGCCGCACAGGGAGCAGCAGCAGCAGCCGAGCTGATCCCTTGGGAGCCCACCAAGTGCTGCGGTTGCTTAGCAGCTGCAGGAGCTGCCGCGGGGTTGCTCCCAAAGGCACCTTGCATGTATGGTCTGACATACAGGCGGGTGTCGGAGCCATACGCCTTGGAAGCGGCAGAGAGTGTGGGCGAACTCCACTCACTGCAGCCGCTCCCACGGGAGCCTGGGGACTGCAGAAACGTTGGGACCCTACCGGCCGGTATCCGCAGGAACAAACGCGTTTGTGTTCTTCCGTGGTTGTCGAGCGTTGCACGCGTTAAGGGGGGCTAAACTCTCTGCTTCCCGGCGAGTTTTTCCTGCGTCTTTTCCTTCACAGTCCGCGCCACGTCCACGGCGGGCATCCCCCTGACGCGGTGCACCTGTTGGGTGAAGGCGTCAATCGTGTCGATCATCCGCGGCAGCTTTTGGCTGCTGTCTGCGTTGAGCGTGTACAGCTTGAAGCGGAGCGTCTTGTTGAGGGGTCATCGGTTTGCGCGTCGCCGGACGCCGGCGCCCGATTTTTTTCGGCAGCCGGGCAGTTGAGCGATATTGGCTGCCCGGTGGCCTCTCGTCTGAAAGGATCTCACAGCTGTTCTGCTGTCGGGTTTTATTGGGGGTATTGAGGGGACCTTGTGGGGCTGCCATTAGTGGGTGCGCGCCTTCCATCGGCACGAGACCACCTTGATTCTGGCCACCTTCACCGGTTGCTGTAGCTTTCCAGTGAGTTCTGTGGAGAACAGCGTTTATTCTCATGTGAAGAGTCTGAACCACAGATGGAGGGGGCGCAAACACCGACGCGCGAAACATAAAGGGGCGTTTCTCAGGTGAATGCGTTGTGAGCGGCAATTTTACATGCTGTCCAGGTGCTTGTTGGGTTGTGCGCGTACAGGATCTCCATAAAAACAGAATAAGCACCCCATTTCCGGGGAGTCTGGAAAAGCCAGGCGCAGTTTGCAAGTACTGTTGATGATGGACGTCCGCGTGGGGGGAAAATATCGCTTGGGGAGGAAGATTGGGAGCGGCTCGTTCGGCGACATTTACCTCGGTACGGGTTCCATTGAACATTCTTGCGTTGACACTGTGCATTTAGGTGTTGATATTCTATATGACGAGTGACTACCATGCGCGAATTGGGTCGAAATAGTGGGATGGCGCATTTTGCATATTTCGTGCGCTTGTGATTGGGGGGTTTACAGGGACCAACATCTCAACGGGAGATGAAGTCGCTATTAAATTGGAGAGTGTCCGGTCGAGACATCCGCAACTAATCTATGAAAGCAAGCTCTACAAGATTTTAATGGGGGGAATAGGAATCCCAACCCTCTATTGGTATGGGATAGAGGGGGATTACAATGTGATGATCATTGAACTTTTGGGCCCTTCTCTCGAGGACCTCTTCAGCATTTGCAACAGAAAGCTCTCGTTGAAAACTGTCCTGATGCTTGCCGACCAAATGGTGAGACTGCCTAAAGCATTGAATAAAACGCATAAATAGTGTGTAAAGCAGGCTTGAGGGTGGCTTGCGAGTATGTCATTTTTGTGTGGAATGTACGGTGTGCCGTATGTGGTTCAGCTGAATCGTATTGAATTTGTTCACAGCAGGCACTTCATCCATCGTGACATTAAACCTGATAATTTCTTAATTGGTAGGGGCAAGAAAATGTCCATTGTTTTTGCCATCGACTTCGGCCTCGCAAAAAAGTACAGGGATCCTAGGACGCAATCCCACATCCCCTACCGAGAGGGCAAGAACCTCACAGGTGCGTTGTTTCGCTGCATGGGAGCACGTTTGGTCAGAGCGTAGAAGCCGCTGCTTTGCTCAGCGCTGACTGCGAATGCTTACTACCTCTGGTGTGGCGGTGTCAGGTACCGCCAGATATGCATCAGTGAACACCCACTTGGGAATTGAACAGAGCAGACGCGACGACCTTGAGGCACTAGGCTACGTTTTAATGTACTTCAATAGAGGTTCACTTCCATGGCAGGGACTTAAAGCCACAACAAAGAAAGATAAATATGATAAGATCATGGAGAAGAAGATGTCGACCCCCATCGAAATCCTCTGCAAACAATTTCCATGTATGAGGCACTTTTGCCGTTGTCTCTCTAGGTTGTAGCCGGCTGCTGTGTCAGTGCAGGGAGCAGTGGCTGCGTTGCTGAGTATGTGAATATTTTGCGTTGTCCCGCGCGTTTTTTGCAGTTGAGTTTATCACGTACTTGAACTACTGTCGATCTTTGCGATTTGAAGATCGCCCAGATTATTCCTACTTAAGGCGGTTGTTCAAGGACCTTTTCTTTCGCGAAGGATACCAGTATGACTTCATCTTCGACTGGACATTCGTGAGCCGCATTTCAGTTAACAGCGAAAAGCCAAATGAGGAGGGCGCAAATGAACCGTGTTGACCTTCGGCGTGTGAGCTGAGATGCCTGGATGGCTAGGTTGAGAAGCAAACGATAATTGAATATATAACAATATACTAAAAAACAGCGTGCTGTTCTATGCTTTGCATAGCACTGGGTGGGTAGGTTGGGGCTGCAAGTCTCAGCTTGCGGTTCTGTGGGTCAGTGGGCTGCTGCTTTCTGCTGGATGCGCTGCAGCTGCACGCCGAGCGGGAGCGGGAGCGCCAACGACGTTCAATGGTCAACCAGGGAGCGGATGGGGGCAACCAGTGGAGACGAGACGCATCGGGCAGAGATCCACTTGGACGGTTGCCTCAGCTAGAACCCTAGACGTGTTCTAGGCTGGATCGTCCCTGAGTTGTCGGGCTTCCAGTGGCAGTGCCGTCGCAGTGCTAACTGAATCCGTAGCTTCAGGATGTGGTAGCGTATTGCTGTGGTGAAGTGCATTCGACACGAGGGCCTTTGCAGGAGACGCCACAGTGAGCTGCAATGTGTTCATAGTGTGAGGGCAGTTGGCCTGTTCCTGTGGTTGCTTTTGCGGAGCGGGATACGGTGGTCACGATTACACTATGCTAGAGGCGCTCGGTAGGCGTGACAGGGTTGTGAGGCACGTTAGGATTTGTGGGGAGGGGCTAGAATGCCAGAGTCGGTGGCCTTGGGGGCATGCGGGCGGTTTGGAGGCTGCGCCAGTGGCGCCGGCCGACAGCGAAGACCTTAAATTTACTTTTTTGGTTGCTGGGGATCTCGTTAAAGCAACAACTTGGGTCTATGTTACTGATAGCCCTAAATGGTGGAAAGGTCAATTGTTGCACTGCAGATATATTGGAAATAAACGCTAACCTGCAAGACACGCCACGCTGTCTTCAGGAGATGGCCAAGTAGTGTTCTTTTGTCACTTGCCAGCTAGGATAAATTGCACTTACGGCTTCGCGGGTTAAAGGCATGTCTGCATCGGGACCGAGCTCCAGAGGTCGTCGCGCGACGCAGGGCCCTGGAAGGTTTTAGTAGTGACGGTGCTGTTTCTTTTGCTGGAGTTACTTTTCGTCTTACACCACGCCAAGCACGAATAACTCCATCGCTTCTTCTGTAGAATAGTCATATCTCTGAAGTCGACCGTCCCAGCGCAAGGACCATGGTAGCCTGCATGGAACATTTTTGGATGTCCTTTACAAGCTGTAGCAGCAGCCGCACCTCCCGCACTGGCGCACTTGTGCAGAGAGTCTGAACACAGTTCACTTCTTCTGTAGCGCGTAGTTACCGAGGAGATCACTTACTTTGCACAGGACTCCACATCTGTGGGCACTGGGAGCCGAAATCCCGCTGACAAAATTTGCAAGGCCATTCAGCCTGGCACCTCCTCGCCCATGACGCTCGTGACAACTGTCCCACACTACAGCGAATTGGTATATATACCGCCTTTTAACGCAACGTTGAGCATGAGCTAGGCGAAAGCGTGAGCCTACACGTAAGAAGGGATGAACAGGTCGGCTGAGCATGGACCTGGAGCATCTTGCCAATGAGCAAGTATGGACGTGGATCAACTGGAATACTCTCCTTGCCTTCATAATCGGCCGTTGGCGCGCATGCCGGTACACCATCGCCTTTCGATGAATGTGATGTTTAGACGGGACGACAAGCAGCGTTTGACGCGTTACCTCTTGCACGCCCCACGAGAAGGAAGTTCTGTTAGGGATGAATTGTATGAAAATTCCTCGACCTGTATACCATTGTTCGTCAGGCGCACCACTGGGCACCTGATGGCACATCGCATAAATGTTGGACCCTGAACTTTCACGTTGCAGGTTAGCCCTCACAGCTGGGTGAAGTCCCTTTCACATATTGGCGAAAAATCTCTCCTCAGCTGCTCTCCTTTTTGGCGTACACCTTCGACTTCAAGATATTGGGTACAGTTCAGATTCTACTCACGCCGATATGTCGGCTTTGGAGCGTTCTTTAAACCTTCAATGAGCTATGGCAGAGGCTTGCACTTGTGTAAGACGGCTGATGCTAACGAATAAGGGTCTTACTGCGCCAGCGATGTTGCTCTCAGACGGACCATTCGCTTCGTCTTTAGTCATAGAATCAATGCTGGCGTTGACGATCGAGGCTGTGCAGCAGTTGGAAACGGATTGCGCTGATCAGTGTCTTAGGCCTTTACCCGATTCATCTCCCATAACCTCTAGATCTTCGCTTGAAAATGTTGTAAGGCTGTGCCGCTGCGCAACATGCGCTTTCAGTTCAAGCGGTATGCAATGTTGATTCACTTCCTTACATCCGTGCATTCGCCTGGTGTTCCTGAAGTCCAAGCACAGGCCAGGACTGCCAATAGGGTATTCCTCATTCCTATTTGCTTCATATATCACGAAAAACGATAGACAATCAAAATGTCCGTTGCTGAAAATGTTGGAGATCTCTGCTGTACGCGTACACCGGTAGCCGACGTACACCGCATTCGACTGAAGGCCAAATTGAATCACCACGATACTACTTTTCTTGGCCAACATGCAAAGTAAATGGCGTGGCCACATTAATTCATGAACAGTCGCCGCTCATTTGCTGCATGAAGCTTCCAGATGAATATACACATCACTGATGAGCATGAAGTGGAGCTGGCTTGTTAAGCTAACGCCGCATGCGTATCTGCATCAGAACGGTTGTTCGAACTCGCATATCAAACGGCTATAAACAACTGTGGTGGTGCACTGAGATACGTACGGTGCTCTTGCGGCAATCGGTGCCTTCGATATGCCGGCTGCAACTTCGATCACATTGTGTGCTGCTTCTCGCTGTTGAGTCAAGTTGCCCAACCACGTCTGGAGTAGGAGCGGTGGTTCACTGTACAGACGAGTTGGCGGTTATTCCTACCAATGGAGTCATTGCATTTGACCGAAACAGCTGAAACTGTCCATATCATATAATGCGCCAAATGCTGACTTTACCGTTCATTTGGAGACCGGCGAGGCGGGGTTCTTGTAGTCACTAGCTTAGCACAAGGTTTTGCCCCCCACCTGCATGTTAAGAAGCTGTCTCTTGCATTCATAGCTCTGCCTTAGATTTATATTTCGTCTTTATCTTCATAGTGCAAATGTGGAGCAACCATTCAGAAACGGGCACATCCGGTTCGATTGCGGGATTGTGAAGTCACCCGTCACCACTGACGTAAAGATAGGAAACGCGCCGAAAAAGTACAACTGGACTTTCTTACGGGTTGAAAATTAATACCAACTGCACCGAAAATTCTCATTGAAGGCATTTTGTGTTGCTAGCCTTTCCCCCCTTGCCACGGGCTTGCGTCGAGAGGCGCTTTAAGCTGCCTTCATCCAGAGAATTTGCCTGAAGGTGTAGAACGCTGCCTACATACACTTTTCCAGGTAATTCGAAAATATAGCACTGAAAATATGTCGTTGCAGAAGGCAGCCAAACTTTTTAATGTGAACGCTGTCCAGCTGCGGCGCCGAGGCTCGGCGGCGGGCTTGTTAGAACCCAACCGCAGGAGAGAGTTACTTGAATCCGCAAGATGCACAATATTTGAAAACCTTTGTGGTGGAAGGAATAGCACAGCATCAAAGCTTCTAGACATAAATATCTGACGGATAGGTACACCGCCTTCGTTGCTCTTGCTTGATTCCTTCGTAACTCATACTTAAGCGTTTCCGGCTTGTTCGTGGAAGGGGAACAAATAACTCCCAGCAGAAGCAATTTTACGAACATTTCCGAACTCAGCACGTTGTAAGAAGCATCCGACCGTTCTGAATGATATCTCAGGACTTGCAGGCCACATGCTTGCCAAGTTGTGTTGAAGGGGCCCTTACGTCTTCTCCCCTTCGCAACGTGCTGTTAAGGGCATAAGTCGGTGGATGGAGCTGTGGTGTGAGAGGCTATATGTAAGGCGAATTCTCGCTCCAAGCGGAGGACTGTTGTCAGCAGCACGGACTCAAATGTGAATTCTCCGGAGGGGAAGTCACCATATTTTAATCTGCCAGCGCCCTGGTCACAGCGGCAAATTGTCTTGAAGTTGGTGTAGCGGGGAAGTGGCTCGGGTGGAGCTGCTCCTGCTGCAAGGAGACCCATATGCAAGCATACCGAATACCGCTTTGTATGCATGCACGAACACCGTAGACAACTGCTAAGCACCTACTCTTCCATCTGTAGGCAATTCGCACACAAGTAGAATTACATATACCAACATCAGACAGACCGCGCAACATACGCAGCACACATGGCTATCTTCTTCAAATTGTGCGTATTCGCCCTCTTCTGATGACTATGGCCTTCTACTCATATCTGGAGTGGTTAACTGCAGTATAATTTGTAGCTACTCAACAACAGCTCCTAGGCGGAGTGCGCCTGGCTGTAGTGTATACCTAAGGCGAGAGACAACTGCCAGATTTACACAATCTCTCTAATTTTCCGGAAAGTCAACCAACTTGGCGACATCCCGCTTCCCATTTCCCATCCCCACTCGCTCTCTCGCCGCAAGACGGAATAGCTACAGACATACCTCCACCCAGTTTAGTCGCAACATTCCAATGGGCGGAAGTGATGGAATATTTTGTCCAGCTGCGGCGTAGTTCTGTACAGGCTATAGCTTAGTCATTTATCCAACAAGCATGATGAGGCACGCTGCTTTGAAGAATTGTAGCGACCCACTTGAACTGCCCGTAAAGAGAGATGGACAGCCCACAACTGGTTTATACAGTCGTCTTTGTTGGTGCATCCAAAGCTATCAATTTGCATGAGCCAATGGAACACCAGGCAACGTTTTCTTGACCCCGCTGCAAACGAATGGAATATAATTGCTGCTAAGTCATTCAAGCGAGCAAAAAAAACTGCGATATCCCATTTAAAGCGTAAAATGCACGACAGTTAAGCCCCAAAAAATATTGGGGATCTAGCTCAATCACCTGAGGCTCAGTGTAACGAGGGTCGTCGGTCTTAACCGAGGACAGTCGATCTTATCCGAGGGCTTTCACGAGCTCGAATATCATCGAAATACTTAAGATAAGCATTCCCAAAAAGCCGCTGATATCCTTTCCCATCACCAGGCGACCTGAGACCTGCAGCCCAAAGGGGCCGAGGGAGAGGAGGCAGCCTGACACGAGTTGCAACGTATCCCTCTGTAGCTCGTGCTGCAAGGCAACCTTGCACGCAAGCACAACTGATCCTCTTGACCTGCATTCACTGACGCTCTGGACAATTATTGAGCACGCCCTTGGCCTCACAAGTAAAGATGCATGCACGTGCTAGCTTGCGCAGGCAATGCTACACTCAGTCAGAGTTTGTGGTGTATGTACGCAATATTTGGATATTGTTCAGCCTATTGTTCGTTGACTGCTTCCTGTTGTAGGAACGGCAGATGCAGTCATGAGTTGGCTTTTTACCGTCGCTCCGTTCTCTTGAATGCGTCCCTCCGAACACGGTCGGCGGAAACTCCCCTCCCTTGCGACTGACCAAGGTGTGGTTAGCCCGATGCGGCAGAGATGTAAGAAACTAGTGTCGGCGTATGAGTACTAATGGGCCGTCCAATCATCACATTAGTATTGCGGTTATGTGTGGCGGGCGGACTCAAGGGGTTTCAGAACGCATGCAAACCGCCGCTGGGGACTTCAGGCCCCAAGCCCACATTACACAGCTACTTGCCATTTCATTTTGTAGTGGATGAGTTGGCATGGAGCTGCCAATTGCGCACGTTTGCGACCTGTAAATTTATGAGACGGCGCCCGTGCAGTCACGTGCTCTTCCCGGCACTCTGGAGGCAGAAAGGCAACAAAATCATTGAAATATATTTTTTGTAACTCTCTGAGAGTTTCTGATTGGAATATAAGTATGGAAGGCCCATCTTGCCAGTCTTGTTGTGCGGCCGACCCCCTGCGCAGGCTGGACCGAAGGTCACTCGACAGTGGTTGTGCTGTTTCGCGTGCGACCCAGGCAACTGGTAAGGGAACCGCTGATTTTTGATTTAATTCGCATAATGTGCTTGTCACAATGTGGTGATTCACTGACATTTGTCTGGAGAACCTACGCCCTAGTGGCTGATCCTGGACCAGCACACACGCCCATGCCTACCCCAGTGGACAAAGTATGTTGTGGCTCCTATCGTCTCCTTCCACCGTGAAACCCCTTTAAACGTTGCATTTGGAGTATTGCCTACGGCATAGGACCTTTTCGAGCAGGCAATAGCCTTCGGTCCTCCAGCACCCAGACCAGGCGGTACGACATCTGCCTTCTTCAGCGCTGAGCGTCATCAGTGTTCGCAAGCAGATTATATTTACCGCTCCCATATGTTAAATATTTCAATCGAAGGAATTCTATCCTCACTTGGGAGACCGCCCTAGGATCCAAACAACCGCATCCGGAAGACGAGGCCGGATAATCCGGGGCATGCCCGTATGAATGTCTTTATTCGCAGCTTTTGGAACCTTCACCCATTCACTTGGACTTGGAGGTTTGTTGAGAATGGCTAGTATGCGATCGAGTGGACGATCTCGCTCCACGTTGTTTGAAGATGAAGCTTGCATTTCGCGGGATGGCGACAGAACGCGTTCCCAGTTGCTTGAGAAGTCGGGCTTACATAAAACATCTAAAGCCTCCAAAAACCTGGCTTCGACGAAGCATGACTCATCTTCGCGTTCCAAAGCAGAATCAGATAACCAGGAGACTACAAAATCAGTGCGTTCAACTCCAGACCAATGCGCCCTCGTCTCCTCATTAAGGAAATCCAAGACCGTACACATTCCACGTATCTGGGATGAGCTTCCGGCGTGGCGACTGGAATATGAAGCACTGACAGGCATTCAGCAGCAGGTCATGGAGTACGTAGCGTCCAATAGTGAGGCGGAAAGTGCTGCTGCGAAGGCTCGACTCCAGAAGAGCTGGGCAGTCTTCAATATCTCCGATCAAGACTTCTCAAAAATCGAGCTCTATCTCGCGAAAAAGGTGCCCCTAACCATTCGTGTTGACATCCAAGGGCTATTTCCATATTTGATACACGACCCCTTCTACAGGTGAAGCGTCACAGATGAGCCGTGGCTATCAGTCTTCGGTGACGGGCAGGCGTATAGATATCACATTCAGTCACAGTGGTACTTGACCTCTTCCTTACACCAGTTAGTGCGGTTTTAATAATGATTACTGCGCTCAGAACCTGTTTTGAGACAAACATTAAGGGGTCTGTGTATTTGGAAGCTCGACGAGAATTTGAAGCAGTCCTCTTCAACAACCTCTATGAACACCCGTCAGTTCAGCCACAAGACAGGCCAAAGTACGTTTATACCGAGCCCTTTTATTGGACAAAATCACGAAGCTCCTTGAAGTTATGGCTGCAGAGAATCTTGTGGAACTCTCAGGTATGGTGTATTGAACATGGTATGCCATCCGTTTTCGGATTCCCGAGTTTCTTCCTTCGGAAGCGCCTATCTCCTCCTGAAAGACTCGCTCCGGTGAGCGAGCATTTTGACATAATATTGTAGCTTTCCCCCCCCGCTTGTATTTCCGAATACAAAACGTAGGCCCCTGATCTGGTGCGCATCAGCTTTTTCTCTTGTGGTTGAGGCTTTCGTTTCCTCATGAGATAGCGTCAGCAAGAACTCGGTTCTAGCCCTGGTTTGTGGACATGCTCTGGAAAGTAGGGCCCGAACAACCGTGGCAACCAGCAAAGAGAATTTGGGCTTTAGAACCCGTCGAGTTGGGACGCTCGATCACATGTGGCACATTGTTGAGACGCTGTCAAATCACGAAATAACAAGGATTCACGTAAGGCCAGCGTACACACGTGAAACTGTGATGCCAAATGCCACTGTACTAGCCACAAATTGTCACCGATGACATTCAGGACAGCCAGCTTATTTAGTGTTCTGTTTCTGACAGGCCGTCGCTACCGGCATACGGGCCAAAGCCACAGTGTCGCCGGACAGTAAGTACTCGGAAATCCAGATCCACGGGATGATTGACGTGAGGTGAGTGCCTCCAGAGTTTTTGACTCAAGCTATGCCTTTTAGGCCATCGACTGTAGGCGTTTCTAGCCTTTTTATGCAGGAAGGACGTGGCAGCAATCGTCGTGCAGAGGAAAGACTTGGAAAGCAACAGGACGGGACCGCTAATTCAGGAGCTGAGCAAGAGATACATCCTTCCCGTGCTGACTTGTGAAGAGTTAGATGAGAACCTCGGCGACCGCCGATGGTCCACAGTTATAAACCAAAGGGCAAATTACCTTCTTCAGAAGACGATGGCAATGCATGATGCCACCTACAGCACCTGTAAGTGGTCAGTGTAACAAGAGTCCTCCTTTAGCCAGTGGCCTTCCTGGACTGCAAATAATAGAGTCGAAAGGCTTAAGGTGGGAATTCTAAGAACAATCTGATGTCTCTCCCAGTCTCCTCCCGCCCTGGGCCCAGTGGCACAAGGAGCGGGCTGGTGGGGAGAAGCGAGCCGTCGTGAGTTGCTGCAACGCCTGCTGCAACCACACAAGCAGACGCAGATAAATTGCAATTTTAACGCTTCAACAAGCTCTCAAGGCAGTTGTTTAGCGCTTACATCGCACATTGGAGCCAACCGGCACGCACGTGGAAGTATACGACCAGCTTCCGGCAGACCGTGCTGCAGTAAATGAGCCGGCACAGCGACGCTCAGGCTTGTATTAAAGTATAAGATGGGCAACAGTGCACAGTGCACAGGATCGTAGAAGCCCGGCTCCCCATCTCCGCAGTTTTGCTGCAGAGCGCTGCTTATGCTGACGAATATGCGTCTTATGCAGGCTGCAGCGTGCGCTTGCAAATGACAAAAAATCCATGCGCCTACTACCTCCCAATTCAGCCACATAATAACCTGATAGGTCGTCAAATAATCTGCCGTGCAAAAATAGGGAGCTCAACAGCACGGCTCCTGAAAATGAAGCGGTACAGTCGGTGTACGAGACCCACACAGACCACTGTGGACCTGCACGCACAGGGAATCTTTTGGGGACTGCACGGAGAAACTGCACAGCTCCAGGACAAGGCCTAGATTTCATACAAACAATTACAACATCTCCTGTTGGGGCATATACAGTATAAAAGTGATGTGCCCGACAACACCAATCCGTGGCAGGGTCTCATCTCCTCTGCTGGACCAGGGTCACCTTCGGTCATGCCTCGGCCTTTGGTGCCCTATGAGAAGACTTAAACCCCATAAATTCAATCTACAAAGCGCTTGTAGGTGTTTATAGCAACAGAAACGCGGGGGAGTGAAGCAAAGTGCAACTTGGTAAGGTCCACGGAGAGCACCGGCTCATCAACCTTCCCCCCATTTTGCAGGTAGGGATTCTTGCTCGGCTCGTACCGCAGCACCCACTTACTAAAAGAGCTTCAAAAATTAATTCTACATTACATGGACCCTTTATCTTGATGGTTAAGGCTTCTGCAAGTCGTCGACCCCCCGGTGACGCCACCGGCGCCTGCGCCAATGCTCCTGTGGCTTCTCCTCGAGTTGTTTGACGGCAAACCCGAGATAGATTCGACGTTTCAAGCCCATTTCCTGTCTGTGCGCTTATTTATTTGATGGATAAGGGAAGCTGGACAGCAGTACCACGTGTACCAGCACAAGAACTTGCCCTATCGCCTCAATGGCACAACAAGCAAAAAAAAGGCTTGAGCCACCAGCAAGAGGGTATCTACCCGGCACCAGGCCCCTGAGTGTGGAGGAATACGAGTGTCTTGCCACCACGCATCCATACGCTGTCAAGCACCTGGTGACGAAAAGGGTGGCGAGCGTTCTGTGTGGAAATGTTATTAAACGACTCCCTGCAACACGAGTACCCACTGGGATGGATGCAGCTAATGAGGTAGAGGGGAGGAAACGATGCTCCGCAATGGAAAACGTAGGAAGAACCGACACATTTCGGATGCCAGATGAGCACGTAGAGATGCGCTGCAGCGTCGCCCCAACTAGCGTTCGGAAGGGTGAGGCCACAGCGCACTGCGTGCACACCGATGGGAGAGGCGTTGATGTGCAGTCATACGCAAGCCCTCCATACAGCAGAGAACACCAACAGCAACGTGGCCTTGCGAAAGTTGTGACCGGTCCAGCAGGAGAAATCCAATTGTTCTCAAAGATTGCGAGATTCCCAGCACTCAAAGAGGCTAGAAGGATTGGCCTGCATGATGTTGTGGATGACACCAGCCCGAACCATTACTGCGAAGAAGAACTGCGGCAGTCGCACCTACACTGTTTCCGATCGGTGAAATGCACTAGTTGCTCTGAACAGGAATTGCCTTGCCAGGTGGGCTTCGCTCCACTACGCAGTGTTAAACGGTCGCTCACAGTCCATCATCCTGACCAAGACCAGGATTCACCAATGGTGCCCTCGACGGGAACGAGCCGAATAAGGGTGTGTGAGGGAAACCTTAGTGAGGGCAGAAGGTCGATAGATTCTCAGGACTCTGGAGGCTGCAAAATGGGAAGTCTTAGCTTGATGGTTGTAAAGTGCAAGGGTGGCGAGGTTTCGCATGCGATTTGCACTGACCACAAACTCCCATGCGGTAACGGGCAGGAAATAGGAGATAACTGGATTGATGCCGAATGCTTCTCGTATGAACACTACGGACATGATTTACATCGTGAAGAGTATAATTCGCTGTCACCTTCCAAAGATCAAGAGAAATACCGCGGAAAATATTCGCTGAACAAAGCTGGAATTCAAGACGTTGCTTTTCCGGCAATCATCGCCTTCGGCAATGAGGGGTTCTTTAGCGAAAACACGGACGCGGAATCACATATACAAGGGGCCCATGCCTCCGTTCCCATTGGCTTAGCAGGTCACCGCTCCGACTCCAACTCAAGTGAACAGTACCTGTTGCGTCAACGGGATTATACTGCGGGCTTCGATGCAAAACAAAGAGGGCACTTCGCTTGGAGTAGACGAGGTGCAAGCCAGCGAAAGGGCACGGAAGCCAGCCTCACACGACATATGCGACACCCATCTGTTCCGGCTATCCGCCACAACCACACTCAAAGGAGCTCTTCTGCGGGTTTGCCGCTGAAGGGTTCACCCGAGATTTTCGCTTCTGTGGCAAACGTGTGTATTGCGTCGAGGACTAGCCAATCGCGCAGCCATGCAGGCGAAAGTGGGCGGAGGCGGCTAGGGTGGACAGCATCCAGAACTGAAGAGGAATTCAGGCGGAATGGGGATCGGGAATCCGCGAGCACTTCACACGGGATGGGCAGCATGACCAGCTTGCATGGAACACAAGCGGCCCAGCAACGGTTTT